>NW_004797416.1:1069983-1075234 GCF_000002075.1 Aplysia californica
GAGAGAGAGAGAGAAGCAACTAATGTACCGGTATTGTGTCGTTCTTTCTTCTTTTCTTTTAAAAGGGCGTTTCCTTCATTGACACACAATTTCAAATCTTGTCCTTCTAACTTAATTTTCTTCTTTTCTGTCTGACACGCACGTTGTATTGTTTTTCAACGCAGCTCTCAGATTCAGTTCCTACTACTCTCAGTTTTCTATCCATATTTCTATCTGAACACAATTGCCAATCCTGATGTCTCATAAAACACTTTGTATAACCTTGATACATAAAAACGAAGATGGCTTCAGAAAGAAGAATCTTGCTAATTGTTTATTATCGCTGACTGACCGCGGGAGCATGTTACATAAATGACTTCGCTGTGATTGGCTATCAATGTAACGCGTGGTATTCTTTGCACTTTGTAAAGCTTGTAAGGGCATAACGACCATTTTAACACTGTGAGAGGTCATTTAGGAGGCCTGGCTTTTAAGTCAACACCCACGTCCAATAGGACAGAGCTAGTTTGGTGGAGAACCTTTAAAATTCCTTACTAAGTTCAAGAACACACTATACTGACTGAGCTAATGGTGGATACTAAGAGTAGTGATTTAGCTTGTCTTATGCTTCGGAATCCCAGCGCACCATATTATGTGCTCTGTCTGAGTGCTTGGTTGTCGGGTGCTCTGTTCGGATTTGGTCCTTCTTTCCCACCAAACATCTCTCGCCCTTATCCCTCCTTCTTTTTGTGTTTGTTACTCTCTTGTAACACCTCTAATCTTCGACTCATATAGTGCCATATTGTGTGGTAAAACTCTTACTTAAAAACCCTAAGCTCTTTTTGACGAAAATTCTACTAAAAAAGAAAAACGCCCTAAGGTCAGGAGCCAAACCATTATGCAAAAGGTTTGATCAACTAACCATAATATGTTTGAGCTGATAGGCACACCGCGCCAGGAAAGGGGAAGGAGTTGTTATCTGCTGCGAGCTGTGGTGTTTGTGATCATTTCAAGCTGCTGAGACAGACAAAGAAACGAAGACACCAGACAAAGAGAGAGACAAAGACACGAAGACATCAGACATCAAGTAGGAGCATAAAATACACGGAGAGACAACAGATATTGGTTTGGTTATGTAATGAGCCTCCAAGGCCTCCAGCATGCGATTTGATGGCGTCAAAGCAAAAGGAAGGCAGAGAAGAAGAGGGATTTACAGAGTCGGAGCATGGTGGTTCAACTCCAAACAGCATGCAACACACTTTGCTCACATCCAACAATTGCATCTCCCATCGACACCTCGTGGTTTTAGAGGACCGACAATGGAAAAGAAACACAAGTTGCTGCTATTATTTCCTTCACTTTATTGTCTTTACCATGCCAGCCACAAGATCTCTAGCTCCTCTTCTTCCTTGGAAGCGAAAACTCATCTTCACTTCATGGACGAACTATTGTTGTACACATCAACAGGAAGTACCCATGAATTATAATCTCTTGCTGAAACTGAACCCCACCGAAAAAACCCAAATCCCAACAAAACAACCCCCCCCCCAACTCCACCCCAACACACCCCCCACACCCACAAACAAACTAAACAACCCAAACCAACCCATTCTCCTTCAGTGGCCTTACCTCTGCATCTTTTGTCCAAAGGGTGAGGCTCTTCTCACTTGTGAGCACTTTGGTTTGATTAAAGCGGGGGGAATTGGGAAGGGGGGGGGGGTTACTTTACCGAGTCTCTCCGTCTGACTATTAGGGTGATGTTTCTTATCCCACTTAGAGTGACGCTGCCAGATAGATCCTAGTAATCTAATTGTGCTTATGGGTGTATGACAATTACAAAAGTTCTAATCGATAAGTGGCCTTTCAAATTTGCATTACATCGAATGTTTAATCAGGGATGATCAGATCTTGAAAAGATGTATCAAAGAAATTAGAATATAAGTAAACTTTGAGAACTGATTCTTTACTTCGGTTCTGTTAAAGTTAATTGCCATATTCGACGGAATGTAAACAACAACTTTATAGTTGAAACTTCTTCAGGGTGATAACAGGGTGCTACTGGCAGATCTTATTTCCTTTTACATGTACCTTAACTGCTATTCTTTGTCGGCGACTTTAGTAGTCAAGTGGTAAGCCAACCAGGACTCGTAATCATGAGATTGTGGGTTCGGGGCTCGAGGCTCAGCTCAGTCCGACATTCTGTGCCTCGGAAAGGCATTTTACACGAATTCTATTCCCACCTGGATGGGTTCTGTCGGAGATGGACGTTAAATTCGATGGTTCCGCCTCTTGAACTACTTAACAATTTTGCACTTTTTGCACTATCTATACTGATTTTTTTCTACAAAAACAAAAAAACAACAAAAACAAAATAACAAACAAACCAAAAATAAACACAAAAAAAACCCACCAAAAAAACTCCATTATCGGTTCTATGTGCTTCTTTTTACTGACACTAAACTAGAAACACCTTCTCTGTGAGTTGCTCGAAAAGCGAATGATTAAAAGCTGCCATTAACATGCATGGTTGGTGATCGTCGTTATTTCTAGACCGCCGAGACAATAATGTTTGAGAGGGTGGAAACAGGGACACACCTTTTAAATAGCTTAGTTTTTTTTTTCTTTCTTTTTGGTGGGGGGTTCCAGAAGACAAATTAAGAAGTGCTGGAAATGACCAATATAAAGAATTTATTACACGAATTGTGGTGTTAGATAATGATTTATTCTACCTGTGGAACAGCCAAGTTGTGATCACGAGTTTTAACGAGTGATAACAACTGGCAATTTCACAAGTAGGATTATTGAAATTTTGCATTTCATTCTCATACGATGAAATGGCAGATATTGATACAATATTGCTCTAAACAGCAGCTGTTCTGGTATTTTATGGAATAGCCCTAAGGGCATTTTTGTAATGTTTGAAAACTTCTTTTTCCTTTGTTAGCTTTGTATTTTAGGAAGGATAGAAAGATGACATTAATTTTGTCTTGAAACAAATTCTCGTATTGACCTGCTACGATCATATTCATCATCACTCTACCGTACAGAATCTATTTTTTTCACAGAGATAGCTTTTGGGTTTTATCACAGGTATTTTTGTAATTTTAAATTTTAATCTGCTTCGATTTTAGAATAAATGAAATAATTATTTTGTATCAATTCAAAGCACACAGCTTCACACATGGTTTCTGATTCCCGTTCAGGACACGTTTTCACACTAATTTCTGTCACGCAACATCTTCATATCAGAGGATACATTCAGGCGACAGCAGTCATGTTTTATCACGACAATCTTTTTTCCAGTTGCCAGATAAGACTTCTGCTGTTGGGACAAAGTATAGGCTTCACTGGTGTAATGGTTGAGCGTTTTGGCATTGTACATGTACACACATACACACATACATATTTACAGACACACACACACACACACACACACACACACACACACACACACACACACACACACACGCACACAATTTTTAAAAGAGTAACCTAACAAAACGTAAGTTCTATTCCAGTGCAGGGAATTCTATAGAGTGGTTCTACCTCAGTCTTTCTGCTGAGTATCATCCCACTTACCCTGGGTTCATTTTGATAATAATAATAATAATAATGAAGATCATTTCTATAGCGCCCACTCACGTGTAAACACAGCTCTAGGCGCTTTACATAAATGCATGTACGAACAATATTCACGCACGCGACACACACACACACACAAATATACACACTCATACACACACAAACACACACACATATACACATACACACTCAAACACACACATACACACTCACGAACACATAACACGGACACATGTGCACACACATGTACACCAAACACACACACACAGACACACACGCGCACACACACACACACGCACACACACACACACACACACACACACACACACATCTACTTGCTTATCACACGCACACGCTTATACATCGTCACGAAATGAGCATAAAATAATTTACACACTGCAATTCACAAAATACATAAATGGATACATAGTCATTTACATGACATTGTATTGAACATGAATCTACTGACATAAAAAGGAAGTCGTTAAATGTGTCTTTAAAGATTGTTTAAATTTAGACTCAGATGTTGTATGTCTCAAGGTTTGGGGAAGAGAGTTCCAAACTGACGGAGCAAGGTGGGCGAACGATCTTTCAGCTAATTTTTTTACCCCCTTTTCTCGGAACTCTTAAATGATACTGATCGCCTGATCTTAGTGATCTAGATGGAACATAAATCTGGATGAGATCACTAAGATATGAGGGAGCTTTGTTATTGACACATTTATGACATTTGCAATTTTATAAGACATTCTAACTGACACGGGAAGCCAATGCAATGTTCTTAACATGGGAGTGATGTGGTCCCTCTTCTTTTTCTTTATTACAAGCCTAGCAGCATGATTTTGAAAACGTTGTAGCTTGTGAAGAGTGGTATTTGGTAAGTTAGCTAGTAAAGCATTGCAAAAATCGAGGCATGAAAACAAGAAAGATGACACGAGCGTTTTCAATGAGTATTCATTCAAAAACATAGACAAATGACCAATTTTACGCAATTCACAAAATAAAATGGTACTTAAATAATTGATATGATGTTCCATTGACAATTTTGAATTAAAAAATACTCCCAGATTTTTTGTTTTATTAGTAAAATACAGTTTTTCATTTTCAGTACAAATATGATCAAAGTCTACGGGGATATGGCTTTTCTTTGGGTTACATAAACGAATTTCAGTTTTATTTTCATTAAGCTGGAGCTTATTATCAACCATCCACTTTTTGATGTCACCAATGCACATACCCATGGTAGTAAGCAGTGTTTTAACATCTGATGGTGGAACAGATTTATATAACTGTGTATCGTCAGCGTACATGTGATAATTCATATTGTGCTTTCTAAACACAGCTCCCAGCGGCTGTGTATATAACGTAAACAAGATTGGACCTAATACTGAACCTTGAGGCACTCCAAAGTCTAGCTTAAAAATTGACGAAAAAGAGTCGTGCACAACCACAGATTGTGTGCGGCCAATCAGGTAGGACCTGAACCAGTCAAGAACCCTGCCAGACATGCCAAACGTGTTGAACAATCGTTCAATAAGAATAGTGTGATCTATAGTGTCAAAGGCAGCACTAAGATCAAGAAAAGAAAGAATTGAAATTTTGTTCTCATCCGCCTCACCCAAGAGATCGTTATATATTTTCAATAGCGCAGTTTCTGTGTTATGAAATTGCCGATAGGCAGATTGATATA
>NW_004797416.1:1076198-1078249 GCF_000002075.1 Aplysia californica
ACACACACACACACACACACACACACACACACACACACACTTGACCGACGACAAACATCTCCAAAGCCACCACACCCACTCAAAAAACAACCCACCCGAACACGACACAAAAACGAGGGTGCAGTTTTGCACATGATCGAATTTTCCTGTTTTCTTTAACAAAGGGGTTCCAGAAAATATTTTTCTTATTTCTATGCCAAATGTGTTCTACGTCTTGATGTTGTTGTTGTTGTTGTTGTTGTTGTTGTTGTTGTTGTTGTTGTTGTTGTTGTTGTTGTTGTTGTTGTTGCCAGGAAGAGCCCAGTGTGGAGCATGATCCCCCTAACAATGTTGTTATTGAACCACATCAGCCATCCCTGCTTGGCTTCATCGGGCTTTCTCCTCCCCCCCCCCCCGGCTCCCCAATGTCCATTGCGGCCTCTATGTTGATGTGCTTCTTTTTTTTCCAACACTATCAATGTTTCTATTATTAGAAATGTCGAAAAACCTTCTGACCTTCAAGGGATTATTCAGGAACATGCCGCCTTAATCTCGTGCTTTATCTCGTGCGAATGTTGTTAGCAAAACTTCATGATTATTTTACCTCCACCAAACAATAAAAGGGGAATTTGCTCGTATCCGTGGACGAAACGACTGGTCGTTGATGAGTCCCCAAATAGCGGGTGGTGGGTGGAATATTTTGCCGAAGTGTTATCCAAACCTGCATTTATTGGCAGTCAAATTTTATCGTGATGGGTGGTTGGAGAGTGTCACTTTTAAGTTCATCTTTATTCTCCCTTTGTTATCTCTGTCGCAAAACCTGTTTTCCTAGTACGACATGGCCGTTCTTGTGCGAAGTGTTTATCTTTACGCAAACAAAGCTTTTCATAACAGCTAGCCAATGTCGTGCCAACTCACCTTAATCTTTGATTGCGGGAAATGTTTCAGAAATCCATACGGCATTGCTGTCTTTGGGAGTCTAATTTTTTTCTCGCTATCATTGATTGCGAGGGTTAAGAATGACCACTCGTCTCCCATAGTATATACAACAGAAAGTGGCTAAATTGTCAAAGGAGATTTTTCTTTGGAATAGTGCGCGCGTCAGTGGTTATTATAAGTTGTTCCTTTTTTAATTTGGTAAATTGTTCTATAATTTAGTCATTTAGGAGGCAGACTGCTATGACTTTTCATTTCAAAGCCAGCCCTGGTAGAGACAGGCAAAGCTTTCTTGCAGACAGACAGACAGACAGACAGACAGACAGACAGACAGACAGACAGACAGACAGACAGACAGACCGAGACACTCCATGAATTAACTTTCCCTGCACGGGAATCAAACTCACGTCTTCTCTGAGTAACAGCAGATTCCCAACTAGGCGTATTACTTCACAGACGACAGTTCTCTTCGTCCCGGAGTGTTTGTCTCCAGCAGGACACATTTCTAATTCTAATGAAACTGGGGTGGTCCACTGACCTGTCGTTTACAGAGGACCCCAGGGAATCCTGAGATATTGCAGACATCAGGGGCGATGCTAAACACCACTCATACTAGGCTGGTCTCCCACTCTAATGAGGAATAATTAGTCACAGAGATGGCTGGTGGTTCGGCGAGTGACTTTCTTCCAAATTGCAGATGAGACGTATTGGATGTTCAGCACAGACACAGACTCACGCAGACACTCACTAATACACACACACAGACATAAACGCACACATAGCTAATTTCCCCCATCTAAAACACACTTATACACACACACACACACACACACACACACAAACAAACACACACACACGCACACAAACACGAACAAACGCACACACGCACACACGCACGCAGTCACACACATACTCTCACACTCACAAACTCACACATACGCACACACATACACACACAGTCATACACACACACATACACACTCAGCTCTTCCTTTTCTTTTATATTACCCTCTGGTAACGCATCTATTCTTCAGCACCTATAGGACCTATATGAATTCGTGTCGTAAAAGTGATCTTAATTTACTAGAGAGAGAGAGAGAGAGAGAGAGAGAGAGAGAGAGAGAGAGAGAGAGAGA
>NW_004797416.1:1078520-1094185 GCF_000002075.1 Aplysia californica
AGAGAGAGAGAGAGAGAGAGAGAGAGAGGGAGCGATTGCGAACGACTCAGACATTGACAGACAGACAGACAGACAGACAGACAGACGGACAGACAGCGAAATAAAAAAAAAATCAAACTTTATACCTTGGGTATCAAAGAGCCTAATCAGAGCAACATAACACCCGGTTGAGCAAAGAACACCAGCGAGCAAGACCGAAAGCTGAGCCTTCACACAAAGACCCAGGTTTACTCATCGTCTCGTTATCCGCAATCCATATTTGCTTAAGTCTTAAGTCAGTTTCTGTCTGTCTGTCTGTCTGTCTGTCTGTCTGTCTGTCTGTCTGTCTCTCTCACATACTCGTATGCTCCCCCCCCCAACACCCACATTATACCTAGACAAATGCAGAGTAAGGGCCAATCTAGCCTCTTGTTTGAATAGGTGGATGAATGTAAATCCTACTTCCGCACTATTTCCATGGTCGTTTCTTCTATTTTCTCCTCATTCCCCCTCCCAACCCACCCTACCCCCGTCTCTCTCTCTCTCTCTCTCTCTCTCTCTCTCAAACACACACACACAAACACACTCAAACACACACACATACACAGATTTTCTAAGCGATCGTTATTGTGCCGACGTGTTTGTCTTTATCACACACTGCCCAGAGTTTTCGACTGAAGACCGTGCCAGCAACTGGGAACTGTACAATGAACCAACCCCCCCAAAAAAACAAAAACAAAAAACAACCGAAAAAACGAGAGCGAAAGAAAAGAAGTAGGACCTCCCAGTGGCGCCCTCCAGTCGCCCATCAGCCCAACTCCGAAATGATCTAACTTGTCTCATCCTAGTTAGCCCATGTTGGCTGTGACAAGTAGGGTGGTCTTAATCATGTCAATGGTAGCGTAAAACGTTTACACCATTATCATCATGATCGTCATCATCACCATCACCATCATCAAGTTCCAGACCGGCGACAGACATCGGCGATCATGGTTCTCCGTTCATTCCTTTGGTCGGGTGCTCTAAAAAAAAAAAGCTACTTTACTCTGATCTTTTTCTGTCACCTAACTGTTTAGGTTCTCCGCGTAAGATACCTCGTTTGCCTTCAATGTACAACATCTACAATCAATGAAATTCTCGTTATGCACACAGACACAAAGTGCATACACGTACAATAGTTACAGCAAATCAGGGAATTGTATAGACCAAGTCTCATCAGAGCTCAGCGGTCTCTGGCAAGAATTAATAGATAGATTAGGCTTCCCGCTGAGACCTGCACTGACGTCAGAGGCCAACCACGAGTCATGCGACGCTGCACAGTTCTGATAATTACTACAGTGGACGATTGCAGTTCAATTAATTTCGCATTTCGCCACCACCCAGGTCACTGTAAATGTATCTTGTTGGGCGGCGAAAACCCGTGCTTAGTTTTGTTGATATTTCAGCTATTACAGCCTGTTCGTTTTCATCTGTCTGAGGTTAAAGATGATCAAATCAAATCGATCTGTTTAATATTCTCAGGTTAACGCATGCGGAATGCGGGTCGAAAACGTGAATGACTAACAGAGTCTAAAAGATCATTAATGAATGCCACAGTAAACAATTAATGTTAAGACACGTTTTCTTTGATGCAAACCTGAAGTTGGGAAAAATAAAAGGGGATTTACGGGATACACCTAAAAGCATAAAAATAGTCAATCTATTTTCATCAGCACTACACTAATTTAGCTCATGCCAATGAATCACGGCCCAACAGAGGGGTGAGTACTTTTCGAGATTCACTTGGAGATGTCTAGACGCTCTAGGAAATCTGCCAGCTTTCACTGAAATGTAGGGGCAGGGTAGTGTCGCTGTCTCAAAATGAGCAATTTGTTACCTAGGTTATTGTAAATCATTTATTGTAGTGATCTTTTGTACGGACCCAAATGACGGTGTTTAGTGTAGGGCGCAAAGAAAGAAACGTTAAAAAAATTACTGCATACAGATTTTGTGGAAAGAATTAGTTTTGTTTGGTCGCTGCCCTGCAGTAGTGCCCTGCTAAGTTTCGTGCATATCTCAAATGGATGATAAATCTGCTGTCCCATCCCTGAAACAGTCTTCAAGTTCAAGTGCTAAACTAAACTTATTCCATATTGTACACAGGGACGCTCGGGGGTTCAGAAAACTTTAAAAAAGGGAAATAACGTATGATTCTTGTGAACAGCAAACACAGCGTCTCCAGTTCCCAAGCAAGTGTCTATGTTGACACCCCTCTCCTGCCCCTCCCCCCTTGTTTTTGTGTCGTTGTGATTCCCTATAACTACCCCCCCCCCAAAGCATGCAGAAGTAGCAACCTCGTAATATAACTCGGGTGCAGGAGACACTGTCCTTTTAATCTTAATGATGAGAGCTCTGGTTACGTATTCTCTCTGTTCGTCTATACATTATTATAATCTCACAGTCTGTCTTGCCTTTCCCAGCACCAAGTGATTGCCGTCGTATAGATGTATTCCTCTTCAACATATATACAGATTTAAAAAAAAAATCAGCACACTGAAACCAGCTATTCAACCAACTAGCCATTCTACCACTAGCAACTGCAGTATAAAAGGATCTTCCAACCACCCAACCGATGCTACTCCGTCTTTCCCAAACTACATCGCATATATCAATGCTCCAGGAAAAAACATTAAAGAAAATCGAGAACCACAGGCCTATGTAATAAGCCTAATTAGTAACGGAAGTTCATAACGTAAAAAAAAATTTTAAAAACGCAAAATGCCCCACCTTTTGTTATCTTTTAGCGTGAGAGCTGTTGAATTATATTGATCTCTGTATTAAGGCAAGCTCCTGTGTTCTATACAACATCCCTCTGATTTCATATATTCCCCCCCCCTCTCTCTCTCTCTCTCTCTCACTCACACACACACACACACACACACACACACACACACACACACACACACACACACACACACACACACACACACACACACACACACACACACACACACACACACACCCCCCCCCTCTCTCTCTCTCTCTCTCTCTCTCTCTCTCTTTCTCTCTCTTTCTCCCTCTCTCAGCATTTCCCCCTTTTCAAAATCGTTCCATACCTGATTTTGCGGAAAGGGACTAAAAATAAAAACAACTACAAAAAAACCAAAAAAAAAAAAAAACCGGAAAAGAAACCATCTCGAAATTATTGCTGCGTTCTAAATATATATTTTTTCTGAAATATTCCATAAAGTTTCGACCTTGGGATAACGTCTCCATCTAGATTGCTCTGATGGCCCCTGAATCTCAGCTGAAAGGCGGAACCCAGTTCTTTTTACTATTCCTTTTCAAAAGGCTTTCATGCGGCTGAAGTTTAAATTCTATTACCAGTTTGCTTCTCTGAACGAACGTTATATTGGGATGCTAGTTCCGCTGACAACGCTGACCATCGATTCTTTGTCAAGCTAATGGACAATCCTCTCAAACATCAGTTTAGTTTGGTGGCTTTCATAAGGTAGGCCTGCTTTTTTATATATATATATATATAATAAGGCAACGTTAAGCTAGAATCCGAGGACTGGTTTTTTTTACACCCTCTTTGCAATGCACTGCACATACAACTGCAACCGCCACCCCTTCCAATTATTTGTTTTACTTGAGTTTCTGACTCGATGTTTTTGCTAGAGCCGAGGTTGAGGTTTAAAAGAAAAGCACTTATGAAGATAATACAGTCGACAACAGATGAGCTGATGTCGCCGGGGGAGTGAAAAAAAGATAAACTCATTCGAAGTTCAACGTAACCTATGGGACAGGCTGTAAAGAAGAAGAGGTGCTGGGACCCGAGAAAAAGACTAACTTAACCGAAGATCAACACACGTGGACTCGTATATGTATTAAAATAATAACGTGTAAATGAACACAATAACGCATATCAAACTAAAACTTGCGGTTTTAGATGAGAGAGAGAGAGAGAGAGAGAGAGAGAGAGAGAGAGAGAGAGAGAGAGAGAGAGAGAGAGAGAGAGAGAGAGAGAGAAGGAGAGATAGTACCCTCGTGCATGCAAAAGACGTAACTTAGATTCCTAAATGGGGAAGACGATTTAATGGCGTGCCTTGGTCTTTCAACTGTGATGTCGTATCTTACCTTGTCTTGGTTGGTCATGACCGATTATGGTACATATATAAATAGCCCACTTCTTAAAAATCCATAATTGCGTCGGTAGCAGTAAAAACTAGTTAAAAGCCTCCCACAGTTATTTTTTTCCTTTCAAAAACCATATACACGTCTCTGGTACGTTAACAGATAAACGAATCGAGGGCATAATTATACAACAACCCAAATGTTGGAGTTTCAGTTATCTCCGGAGATGCAAAGATCAAGACATCATCGTCCAAAGCTTTGCATGCACGAGGGTACTCTCTCTCTCTCTCTCTCTCTCTTTCTCTCTCTTTCTCCCTCTCTCAGCATTTCCCCCTTTTCAAAATCGTTCCATACCTGATTTTGCGGAAATGGACTAAAAATAAAAACAACTACAAAAAAACCAAAAAAAAAAAAAAACCGGAAAAGAAACCATCTCGAAATTATTGCTGCGTTCTAAATATATATTTTTTCTGAAATATTCCATAAAGTTTCGACCTTGGGATAACGTCTCCATCTAGATTGCTCTGATGGCCCCTGAATCTCAGCTGAAAGGCGGAACCCAGTTCTTTTTACTATTCCTTTTCAAAAGGCTTTCATGCGGCTGAAGTTTAAATTCTATTACCAGTTTGCTTCTCTGAACGAACGTTATATTGGGATGCTAGTTCCGCTGACAACGCTGACCATCGATTCTTTGTCAAGCTAATGGACAATCCTCTCAAACATCAGTTTAGTTTGGTGGCTTTCATAAGGTAGGCCTGCTTTTTTATATATATATATATATAATAAGGCAACGTTAAGCTAGAATCCGAGGACTGGTTTTTTTTACACCCTCTTTGCAATGCACTGCACATACAACTGCAACCGCCACCCCTTCCAATTATTTGTTTTACTTGAGTTTCTGACTCGATGTTTTTGCTAGAGCCGAGGTTGAGGTTTAAAAGAAAAGCACTTATGAAGATAATACAGTCGACAACAGATGAGCTGATGTCGCCGGGGGAGTGAAAAAAAGATAAACTCATTCGAAGTTCAACGTAACCTATGGGACAGGCTGTAAAGAAGAAGAGGTGCTGGGACCCGAGAAAAAGACTAACTTAACCGAAGATCAACACACGTGGACTCGTATATGTATTAAAATAATAACGTGTAAATGAACACAATAACGCATATCAAACTAAAACTTGCGGTTTTAGATGAGAGAGAGAGAGAGAGAGAGAGAGAGAGAGAGAGAGAGAGAGAGAGAGAGAGAGAGAGAGAGAGAGAGAGAGAGAGAAGGAGAGATAGTACCCTCGTGCATGCAAAAGACGTAACTTAGATTCCTAAATGGGGAAGACGATTTAATGGCGTGCCTTGGTCTTTCAACTGTGATGTCGTATCTTACCTTGTCTTGGTTGGTCATGACCGATTATGGTACATATATAAATAGCCCACTTCTTAAAAATCCATAATTGCGTCGGTAGCAGTAAAAACTAGTTAAAAGCCTCCCACAGTTATTTTTTTCCTTTCAAAAACCATATACACGTCTCTGGTACGTTAACAGATAAACGAATCGAGGGCATAATTATACAACAACCCAAATGTTGGAGTTTCAGTTATCTCCGGAGATGCAAAGATCAAGACATCATCGTCCAAAGCTTTGCATGCACGAGGGTACTCTCTCTCTCTCTCTCTCTCTCTCTCTCTCTCTCTCTCTCTCTCTCTCTCTCTCCCTCTCTCTCTCTCTCTGTCTCTCTCTCATCTAAAACCGCAAGTCTTAGTTTGATATGCGTTATTGTGACGACTTAAAAAAAATATATGATCAGCCGTTCGGAGAGTTAAGTGGTCTTCTGCAACATTTCCAACTGCTTGGCAAACAGTCTGGGATCTTCGATGCTTTCAGATGGTCTAACTTTTACTAACTTGCCACCCCTTGCCTTCTTATTCATGGTGTCGTTATCCCTTCAGCAGGCTCGGGGACGATGATTCAAATGTTATCAGCTTCTAAAAATTCCCATCACTGCTTCACCGTCAGTGCCACTTATCTTGCAGTCCGACAGAATGTGTAAAGGAAGGGGGTGGGTGGGGATATGGGGGGGGGGGGGGGGGGAGACACCGCAGAAGATTTTGCAGGCAGCTTCTCCCGTTTTTGACGGTTTTCAGATTTCAACAATGAGCCGCGCAGCTCAAAACTATCCCGCTCTCTGATATTGTCTTTTTATCTCTCTGTCTTCGTCATTGTACTGTTCCTTGCAAAAGTGCTGTACCAGAATGTTTGTCCTGAAGTTCATGTGACGGGCCTGTATCGTTTCAGTATGTGTCTTCTCACGGAAGTTTGCAAGTGTTCATGCATTCAGATGGCGGTTTCAGCTGCGGTTTTCACTTCCTTGTTAGTAATAGGGTTTCTTTAGAGATGTCAACACTTTTTCGAACTTATCTCATTCCTGTAGATCCTATCTTTTTTACCATTGTCCACGAACCACTTGTGTACAGAAATATATTGACATGACCAGGACCGGCCTCTGCGTTGTAACCGTAAAGCTCTTTGTTGTTGCTCGCAGATATCGTGAGTTCAGTTTCCCTGAAGGGAAGTTATTTTATTGAGCACCTCTGTCTTTCTGCTGGGATACTGTTACCCTTTCATCTCGGGTGGTTGGCGGTTGCTCTGGTGTGGTTTCCTCCTTCTTTCCTTTCGAACATCTGTCGTCCTTATCTCTCCTTATTTTTTCTTTTTTGGGTGTGTTTTCACTCTCTTACAAACTTCTCCGGCACTTATATGACCTAAGTGCGTTGCAAGTGAAGTAAAATGTATACAAAAGCCAAAAATATCTCGAGTTCTCATTGACTAGTAAAATTGATGCATCCCGCCTTTATTCATCTGTCTCGATTGGAACGCTAAGCATGTTAAAAAGCCCATGAATGGCTTAGCCATAGAGCCTATAACCGGTTCATTTTTTTCTATTTTTGTCCAAAAACTCTCCCTGTCGTTTCATAATAATATGACCTTCGGTTTCTTCATTTCTGATGTAATCCGTTTCATTCTGGAGAGTACTTTAGGGTTAACCCCCCCCCCAGTCCTCTTTTCACACCCCCACTGGTTGTTGAAACAGTCACAAAAGACACTTGCTCAAACTACGAGGAGCTTTTTGTGACAGGAAACATTATGCTGCTGTCGTCAACGTCTCTATACATTCTGTATGGAGGGAGGCATTGAATGGTGTTCGTCTTGACAGACACTTACAGGATAAGTGGCCCAAGTATTCAACAACGAAGGGTGGAAGAGTAAGGGTGCATTAAACACCTGTTTAACACCACACTACAACTGAGGGCTACGAGATCGCTTTTCTATAAACTTGTTTTTGATATAATAAATTACTTCATGCTCCCTCCCTCACTTTCCTCGACCTCCCGCAGTAAATACTATTTATTAAAGTCCACACAGGGCCATGGGTTACTCATCACGTTTGGTTATTCCTTAAAAACACTAAAAGAAAAAGGCTATGAGTGGTTCACTGGACCTGTAGTTAAGTGTAATGGTTAGGCTCTTCACCTTCGCAAACATAAGACACGGATCCCTTTACGGTTATTATAATCGTGTATTTCCATCTGTCTGCTAAGGATGCAGTATGCATCTCAGGAAGACTCGAAGTACCCCCCCCCCCCCCCTTTCTGAAAAAAAATGGTTTTGTGTTGGTGGGAGTGTTCAACATTTACAATAATTTATAGTAATTTCAGAGGGCCCTTAACGCTTAATATTCCAATCCCTTCCACTGCCTAGACCACTGCTGACCTAACCACGGACCCCCTTGCTTTCTTGCTGGAGTGCTTTTTCTACTTGAACGATTTCTTACCGTTTATTATTCCTTTCTGACCGAGACAACGACAGGGAAATATAGAAAATAGTGATACTGAAGACACCCTTGCGATGATTAAGTGAATACTACCATCTTTTACAATAATGTCAGTCGTCTCATAAGTTCATATAAACATGGGGTTCGCAAGAGACGTCATTTTTATGACAGCCATTTTCGCTCCCATTTATATGTGGTCTAAGAGCAATGTATTTTTTCTTCTGCTTTTAAAAGTGATTGCCCCCACACGGCCACTCTCTTTCTCTGTCCATGGTTAGAAAACGTCATCAGTATGTCCTACTTCTTAACCATTCCACTTTTGTTTCTGACTGACTGTCTGGCTCCATCTGTCCAGCATGATTATGGCCCATCATTGTGCTTCCCCTTTACTCAAACAAACACATTTTTTATCGCAAATTCCATCTTCACCCCTTTCTGATTTAGAAATCCACTTAATGGGAATAACATGGAAAACCCCATCAGCACAAAAACCTCCTTTATCCTTTTCCAGTTAACACGCCCAACAAGTACATAACTGTCTAACATATTGTGACAGAAGTGTTGGCTATTGTGCTAACTACACTTACATAGCTATTTCCATCAAGTTCATCCAGTACCTCGAATGTCAACATTCTGAAAGAATGGCCTTTTTCTTGGAAGCTCTCACCGAGAGCTTAGTAGATACCATGCTGGGATTTGGAGCGCACGAACCCGGTTTGAATCCCCAAAAGCGCTGTCTTGGATTTGGATTCGATAGTGAGCCTTCAAGGCTCTTTGCTGTCTTATCTCGTCCTGGGAAACGAACCTTAAAATATGTAAGTTACGATTATTATCAAATAATCCCAGTGTTTTTATGTTTTGAATACATGTATATACAACACACCATACTTCAAAGGAAATTTTAAAAGCTTATCTTAAATCTCAACTGCTTGCTTGCTACTTAATTGACTGACTGACTGACTGACTGACTGACTGACTGACTGACTGACTGACTGACTGACAGACTGACCGACCGACCGACCGACATACCTACCTACCTACCTGCCTACCTAATCTGCCTACGTACATATTTGCCTGCCTATCTACCCAACTACCTTCCTGCCTACCTCTCTGCTTGTGTATCTGACCGTTCAAGAAGAGAGTAAGAAAGTTACTAATGATAGTAGTTGTTTCTGGTGACAATCACAATACTTATATTTTGTTAACAAAACCAACTTTTTCTATAGATGTTGAAAAATCATCCATCGGTTTTTTATTTATTGAAAATCTATTGCATTTCATGTGCTTCAGTGTTTGATCAGCAAATGTCATCCGTATAATCTAAATCTTCCAGATTCTTGCCATAATATGTTCATCCAATGCCTGTTTCGATGTCTTTGCTCTGTTCCATTTCAAAGCCAACTGCAATGCGTAAATGTGCAGGTAAAAGTATGCGGCCTTGTCTAAATCTAGTATTTATATTTCAGAACGTGTAGACATTTCTCCTTCAACCACGACACTTTGCCTTTCTTTCTAGGGATGTTATGCAGTTTATTTTAAAAAAAAATAAAAAATAACGAGATTGCGACTTCTCCTTACGGTTTTGGTAACATAATAGTTTTTTATGAGACAGATTGTTATTAGTCCTTTATCAACCTCAGGAGTAATGACCTCATACATTTCTATCTATGGCTGCTGGAGGGTAGCACACGAGTGTCTGATGACTATCTCGTCCACCGAGTAGTCAAACATCCTCACTCATAGCTGAGGATAAAGGGTTATTTATTGGCTTCTTGATTGGCCCGATGATAAATTCGCTAGGTATGCTATAGGTATTTAATAAGAATAGCAACAAGGCTCAACTTCCACAGTGTTTAACATTTGTCTAAAATCTTAATATCGGAGACGAATGGGAGAGCGTGGTTTGAAGTAGGAAAAAATTATGTTGCCTGAGGTAACCTGAACGTTCTCATGAGTGACGGATTATTTTGGTCTCCCCAAGAAAACTCAAATGAACAAGCCTCCTTTGTGTAATGGCTGGGCTTGCGGCAGGTGCGCACAAAGTAGGCGAGTTCAATTCACATAAGGTCCAATTAGCCCGCCAAAATTTAAAAAAAAAATAATAAAGCCGAAAGGGTTGTAAAATGTTTAAAATCATGTAGAATTTCTCGAATGTCTTTACACGTACCCGTCTTTTGTTCACGCTCTTTTATATACGTCAAGTATTGTCAGAGTCATCATTCCCCGGCGGTACCTGTGTAATACATGACTCACAGACTGACTGCGACCAGGTTATACCTGGTCAGTGATGGACTCATTGACCTACTATGTCCAGGTCACAACTGTTAAATAAGCTGTAATATTATCCGGAGAACCTCGTAAAACGCTAATGAGATAAATAGCATACGTTCTGAGAAGTATTCCACGAGTAATGTCAATCAGTTACAGATTGTGGGTAGATACCTATTTACCTTATGTTGAGATTATATATTATTTCCTGTTTTGTACAAGTCGTAATGGCTCTAGAGTCCGTGGTGCAATGACAATTTGTTCAAAGTTTGGGGGGGGGGGGGTGGGGGGGACGTCATATTTCTCTGCCTTTCTGTTGGGATTTTATCTCTTACTCAGCCTCAACAAAGGGAGTAGAACCCGAAATGATTTAAATTGTGCCGATGGGGACGAAAGATATGCTCGATATATTTATATATATATCCTCCTTAATAGTAAAAATTCTGTCATCAAGTACGTAAATCATTTTTAATGATCTAACCATAGATGTTCTAGACTGATATTAAATTGGATGTACTGTGTGTCACTTTCCTATCCGGGTTCTTTTCTCTTCGCAATGCTTCGCTGTCCTCATTGAACCTAGTGTTCTTTGGGTAGTTTGGAGGTGCCTCTTGTATGCCCTTAAAATTGTTATTCACTGTTTTGTTTCTGTCTGCCTGTCTCCGTCTCTCGCACAATTTTGCAGAATAGAGGAAGTTAATGTCCTTCTATTTACTCAAATAAACAAAACATATTTTTTTGGTTTGAACTGATCTATTTGTTTGTATCTAGCAGAAGGTTGAAACTTACTAAATGTTACAACTCTTGTATCCCTCAGAGGATGTGGCCGTTGAACCTGACCGGTGTTCAGAGAAGGCTACGAGCCAGGGATATGTCCACCTACAGCACGGTTGTTTGTCTACAGATCTATGCTATTCCTTTTCTCGTACTATTAGGTAAGTTTGTTTTGCCTCTTTTTTATTTTATGAACATAAAAATATGTCAGTGGCAAATTTTTAATATATTTTTTCAATGTATTGTTCATACAACGGGATTGAAAATCTTGGGCGCTCTCGCCTCATGTTGTCTGAGCTGTAATAAAAGAACAATACCCCATATAACAATAACACTTTTTGTTTCATACTTAACGAACCTGATCACCCCCCCCCCCCACACACACACACAAAGACAATTTCTGCAGCATAAAGCATATCAGTGTTTTTGGAGCAACAAATTTATTTGTGCATTACTTCGATTTTCAGAATCTATTAACTATTAATTCACCGATAAATTCACGTCATCTCCGATAGGGCCACGAGTTAGTGAGTTCAGGATAACTACAATAATCAGGGTGACTAAGATAGTAAAACTGTTTCCAGCTTCTCAAATCACAATTAGCCTTGGATAGAGTTAATGTAGTATAATGATGCTTGTAAACTAGCACACCAAGTTTTTATAATACAATTATCTATTTGCTGTAACACCTAGTCATACACACAAAAAAATTATATTATATTGTTTTCCGAACTGAGAGTGTAACAACCGAGATAACAAGCTCTCAAGAAATCAGGATCACAAAGAAATAAGGCTGTTTCCAGCTTCTCGGATCACTACTAGATCTAGTTTTAGATAATTTAGTCAGTACAAAGGTGATTATAAAATTGCACACCCAGGCTGTAAAGTACATAGCGATTTAAAAAGAATACGCCAAAGTGATCACACGATACTTCAAAAAACGGAAAACGTAGAAAAATCTATCTTGGACAAACGTGTTTTTAATACCTTCAAGTTTTTATATCATGTTTTACAAGTGCTCAATGTGGCCACCACCGGCAGCACGGACACCACCACGCCGATATGAGAATTCCCTCCAAACGTGCCTCAGAATGTTTCAGGCCACCGTGTTGATTGTAGCTGTTATTCGACCTTCAATGCTATTGGTATTTGCTGGAAGTAGTGGAACATAAACTTTGTCTTTAAAATGTCATTAGGAATTCTCTTATCGGTTTGATGTTGTCCGTGCTGCCGGTTATGTAAAACTTGAAATAAATACTTTAAGGTGTGAGCAACACATTGGTCCAAGCTAGGGTTTCTATTGTCTTTCGTTTTTGAAATATCGTGTGGTGATTTTGGTGTATTCTTTTTTAATCAACCTGTATAATAATTATCTCTTGGCTGTTACAACTAGACAAACCCAAAACTATATAGATTATAACCAAAAGTGGTAATGTAACAACAGACAACAGACATAACAAGTTATTAAATAAATAGAGTAACATAGAAATACGGATGTTTTCATCTTCTCAGATCAAAACTAGGCTTGGAAAAAGTTTAGTCAGTTTATAGGTGCTTGTGAAATTGTAGGTGGTAAAACACAATTATCTGCTGTCTGTTATAATTAGGCGTACACCAAAAAATTAGATTACAAAGCAAAGCTAAAGACAAACATAGAAAGTCACTAAAGAAATTAGGATGTCAAAAAAATTAGGATGTTTCCACTTTATCAGATCATAACTTGTCTTGGCTAGAGTTTAGTCAGTACAAAACTGCTTGTGAAATTGCACAATTAGCTCGCACGTATCTGTTGGTTGCTGCAATTATACAAAATTAAATAGATTAAAGGACTGAGAATGTAACGACCGACATTACACGTTAATAATGAGGCTATGGGAACAAAGAGATATCTCAGTTTCCAGTTTATTAGATCACAACTAGGCTTGCATAGACTTAAATCAGTACAACGATGCTTGTACAATTACACACTTAGTATGTAAAGCAGAATCATATGTTGGATGTTACAACTAGGCATACTAAAAAAGAAGAGATTATAAACAAAACTGAAAGCAGTTCGAGCAATACAACAAAAAAAAATCACTGAAAAAAATAGGATTGCAAAGAAATATAATTGTATCCAGCTTTACATATCACAAAAAGGCTTGGATATAATTTAGTCAGTACAAAAGTGCTTGCAAAATTGCACACGCTGGTTGGGAAACAAATTATCCGTCGGTTGTTACAACTAAGCAAACACGAAAATAGATAGATTATGACCAAAACTGAGAGTGTAAAGGCCAGCATAAACAGTCACCAAAGAAATAGCAATGACAAAGAAATAAGGATGTTTCAAGCTTATCATATCGTAACGTGGCTTAGATAGAGTTTAGTCAGTACGAATATGCTTATAAAATTGCACACCCAGGTTGTAAAAATAAAATACAATAGGAAAACTAGAAAAACACAAAAATAAATAGATGGTAAACAGAAATGATGGTGTAACGACCGACATAACCAGTTACTGAAGAAATTACAATGACAAAGAAATAAGGATGTTTTCAGCTTATTAGATCATAACTTTGCTTGAAAAGAGTTTAGTGAGTAGAAAAGTAGTTGTAAAATTGCACCCACTAGTTGTAAAACATAATTATCTGTTGCTTTTTACAACCAGGCATACATACAAAAATAATTAAGTTAAAAACTAGGAGTTAAACGACTGACATAACAAGTTATTAAAGAAATAAGATGACGAATAATTTTTCCCCTAGCTACTCAGATCACCACTAGTTTTGGATAGAATTTAGTCAGTATAAAGGGGCTTGTAAAATTGCACATGAAGGTTGTAAAGGCAAATTTATTTGTTTGTTGTTACAACTAGGCATACAGAACAATATGAGTAGATTATAACGAAACCTGAAAATGTAATGACCGACATAACAAATTACTAAAGAAATAGCATGACAAAGAAATAAGGCTATTTCCTGCTTATCAGATCACAATTTGGCTTGAGTGTTCCTATCTTATGGTGTCTAAGCTATAATAAAAGAAAAATGCACCATGTTAGAAAAGAAACACGTCGTTTCAAACCCGAGGCACTTTTCAGTGTTAAAGTGCCGTTACCTTACAAAAACACTTTCAGGGTGAGATGTGTGTAAGTGATGCTTATATAGGAGCATTGTTTCTGTCACTTTAACAGTGGTTGTTGGAGAGTACCACAAGTAGTTTATATTTCTTTTCTTTCCCATTTGTTTCCCAGCTTAATATGATCGTCATCGTGTCCATATTATGGTTATACTTGGTCAGACAGTCCCCTTTTTCTCTTTTTATTCTTTCTTTTATCTCTTGATCAAGCACTCCGTCTCCGAAATGAGCAAATAGTTTTTAATAGAATTGTTAAAGTTAGTTTAAATCTGAGCAGTGTCTGTTGAAAAGTAGTCCAAAACCATGCTAACTTTCAACAAACTACACTCCAGAAGTAGAATAAAAACTATCAACATTCAAGTTAAAATTCCTGGCACCATATTGATAACAAGCTTGTCGTAAGGTCAAATTAATTTCCACACTCCTTTTCTTTACCTTGAAGTGTGTTAACATCGGGCAACAGTACAGATAGCCGATGGTGGGAGGGCGCTACTAGTAAATGCTTCTTCTTTTCTTTCCCTCTCTTAGTGCTGTCGGTTTTTCTTACTTTTTTCGTGTGATGAATGACCGCTATCGTGTTGATGTGCATCTTTTTACTCAAATTCAGTGAATATGTTTCCCCCCTTTTATAGTTAGCGCACGCTCTATTATAATTTATATCACCGGCGTCTGTGGTGTAGTGGTTACGCACTTGACTGTCGTGCGCAATAGACCCGAGTTCGATTCCTGAGTGGGAAGAAAGTTGTTCTCGAGAACCTCGGTCTTTTCGCTGGGATGTTGTATCCCTTTCAGCCCGAGTTGACCCTGACACGCATTGTCGGAAGCCCGCCTCCTAAATGATCTAAATTGTATCAATGTTGGCGTAAAAAATACCTGCATTTAAAAAAGAAATTGTTTATATCTCCCCGAACCCGCTGAGTGGTCTTTTAGAACATCTTTTAAAATTTGTCCGACAGGTATCTTCTTGTCCACGTTCACCTGCGTGGTGTTGCTGAGGACGAGACTAAGGAAAAAGTTCTACTCCCACTTCCTGGTGGGCGTGTCCGTGTGTTCCCAGGGCTTTCTGCTCACAGTCATGGTCAACTGGATGTTCAATCAGGGTGTGCCGGTATTTGGTGTGGCTGGAGTTTGTCAGATGACCATTTTCTGCAGGTTAGTATCACATTTCTACACAAATGTTAATCTGTATTCGAGGGGACTGGTCTTATAGATGTAACTCAATAGAATGACCAAACACAAAATGAAAATAGACATCTGCTTTCCTCTTGAAAAAAAAAAAGAATGGTGATCTGAACATCTAACCTCAAATTGTATGGATTGAATTACCTAATTTAACGTATTCATTCCAGGTATCTGATCCCATACAATCGGCGGATTTTAAGTAGTGTCCCTTTAGAAATTTTGATTTATAATAATATTGCTCCATTTTTTATATTAATATTATTTCATTATTTTACTCAAATGAATTCTATTGTTAGTATTATTGTTTTTTACATTGATGTTATGGCCGTGTTTCTTCTTCTTCTTCTTTTTCTTCTTCTTCTTCTTCTTCTTCTTCTTCTTCTTCTTCTTCTTCTTCTTCTT
>NW_004797416.1:1094635-1096197 GCF_000002075.1 Aplysia californica
AATTGGCAAAAAGATATTATTGATCCAAATACAAGAAAAAGAGGCTAAAACAGCACCTGGACATGGATGGCTGGTGCCTCTATAAATAAATCATTGATGGTCTGGTCTGGTTCATCTGTATTTCGACTGCTCAGTGCAAGACTCCGTCAAACGTCGCTTTGCAAATTGGCTTATGGCGGAGTCTTATACTAAACAATTGATTTGTGTCTTGAGTTCCATGTGGAAAATGAGTTAAACTCTATCAAAATCTTCAAACAGTTTGGAGGCGGGCTGCTTTGAACCTGCCTATCAAGGCCAAAACAGGCTATTAGATTGATCCCATATTACAGCAGTCAGGCAAAATACATTTTTAATTGAGTTTCCCACGCGGGGATTGAAACCACGTCTTCCGTGTGCCGCTGTTGACAGATAGTCAGACTGGCAGACTGACAAAGAAAAAGAAAAGCAAACTTAAAGAAGGTGGGTAGGTATATATACCAACTCGTTCATAAGGATGGTGGATTCGCAAAATGATTCAACCAGGACGCCCTGCGATTTACTGTTAATAGTATATTATTATTAATTATTACTCTTCTTTGTGTGGGCATTTGTCGTTCCCATTTGGTCTCCAGCCCCGCCTTTTAGACTGGCAGGCTTAACTCTTTCAAGAGGTAACCCTATTCCCTGCTATGTTGCAACAGCTTGATTTGAAATGTTAGGTTTTTTCAGAATAAAAATAGAACGTGTTTAAACTTCAAGCATATATTACTTAATATATTTGTCTTAAAAGAAGAAATATTTGATATATTATGAGGAAACAGTTGCAGTGCAGGTCAAAATATATTTCTGGTAAATGAGGAAAACAAGAACAACAATAGTGCAGTATCTAGTCAATAGATGTGCCTGTCAAGAAAGACAGGAATTGTATTGTTAAATAGTATGGTGGGGTATTTTATTTCTTTAAAAAACGAGTAAGGATTGTTGTTAAGTGCCTCCTGAACTCATTTCATAATAACTTCAATTGCATATCGTACCTGAAAAGAAAATTATGTTTGATAATAATGATGCTTTGGGTTCATGTTTGTTTACCTAAAAAGTGTTTTAAAAAATCCTTACTTTCTTCTACTTTCATTTGGAGCTTCTGTTCATGAAAAAAAGATAACACTTCAAATCTCTGCAGATCGAGAGTTGAGGAGTGCACGTTCTCCGTGGGTTAACAATTAAGATTACACATGAAGACTACAGGGGAAAATTGACGGTTGTCACAAACTGAAAATCGGGAGTGTACCAATTTTGAACGCTTGTTGACTCATAACTGTTTTCTTGTTCAACTGTTGGTTGATTATTGTTGTAAGATTTCCCATTCAACAACTCTTAACAATAAAACTCTAGTCAAACAAATACGAAGTTGTGAGTCCACAAGCTTTTTAAGGGGGGGGGACTACACCTGGAGGCTATCTCGCTTATTACTGGACCGAATTTTACCAAATTTCACACATATAACAAGCATAGTAAGGAGTCTTAAAATCCGCAATCAAATTTGAGAAAAAAGTTTCGTTTCCATGGATACGCCGCCATATTGG
>NW_004797416.1:1097675-1101727 GCF_000002075.1 Aplysia californica
TGTCTGTCTGTCTGTCTGTCTGTCTGTCTGTCTGTCTGTCTGTCTGTCTGTCTGTTTCTCTCTTTCTCTCTTTGTCTTTCTTTCTCTTTGTATCTTCCTCTCTTGTGTGCCATTTCTTAACTAGCAGTAGCCTATTTGTGTAAGCCATCAAAATATTTTTTAAAATGAAATAGCCACAAATATCAGCAAAGCTTCCAGTGTATTTGTTCACAAGGAAATACTTCTCACTCGTTTATTAAACATGTCAGATAACATCTTAGAGGTCGTTAGCACTTTTAGAAAAGAGGAGAAAAAAACCTGGCGTTTTCAGAACCATGATTCCTTCAAATCCTAACAAAAGAGTCACTGCTAAGAAATGGTGAAGGGGGTAGGAAAAGGAGCATAAAAATCCCCAAAACAAATCTGAATATTCCATAACAAATCAACGTCTTATAACGATGGCATACGATCAAATAAAGAAAACACTGAGCCTGGAATAATGGATGTGTGACTGAACGTCCTATTGGACAGAATTCAAAGGTAATACGAAATGAAACAGGTTCCACAACATCTATATTATTGTATTTGCTGTATCCTTTACTCCCTTAGAGGTAAATATATGGAAATGTAATGGATATATTATGTCCACAAAAAAAAGCAAAGAATCTCACCGGAAGAATAGAAATGGAAACTAGAGATACCGAGCGAAGAAAAAGACCATAAATATTCCTCGAAGGTAAGCCTCTGAATCGAGTAAAATCGATAGAAGTGGTGATAAGGGCATTAAACTCATATACTTACTTAGTACTAAAATCGACAGTGGTAGAGATCAAACAGAAGATCGTCAGCAAAAATTTCTTGAGATTTACAGTGCCTTCTTTATTGTGGGCTTCTACAAGTTCAATTCCAGAGTCTGGAAATTAAATTCGTTAAAAGTCTTTCTGCGGGGATGTTGTATATCTCTTCGCCCAGGTTGCCCGTGACAGGTCTGTTCGAAGTGTCCATGGAGGCTTAAAACAATTTCTATCTATCTATCTATCTATCTATCTATCTATCTATCTATCTATCTATCTATCTATCTATCTATCTATCTATCTATCTATCTATCTATCTCTGTTTTGGTCACGTTCTGCCCCCCCCCCCTCCCACGACACCCCTCTGGGTATATTTCTTTTGAATTAACCAGTCACAGGGGCTTTCTTCGACAGGGTAATAAAGATTAAGCGCCTCATTACGAAGCAGTGGGTGGCCTTTCTATCGTCTCACAAAATCCCTCGGCAACCAGGTCAGCCATTTACCTTCCCTGTCGAGCTGACCAACGGAGAAAACTCCGGTTTGTCCCTCCAGGATAAATGGAAGGCAAAATTCCCGGGAGTATGCGAGAAATGGTCCTTGCCCCCCAGAACGGTTTCCAATATCTGGGATTTTTTAAATACCTATGCGCTTTCCTGTGGTATTTAGTTTAGTTCTCGTTTTGGTATCTGCCTTCTGTCCTTCTTTCTTCCCTTCTGTTCTTTAAACTTTGGGCCCAGCTCTGAGTTTTCGTACTGGTTAAGAGAAAGTAATTTGTTCAACTCTTTATTTCTCTAATTTCTACTTAATTAAACCCATCAAGTTTTGTCCTTTTATCCTCTGTTTCAGACTCTGAGTAAAGTAAGAAAGTGTAACTGTTCAACGCCCCTTTCAAAGCTGTTAGCTTGCTTAAGAGGCAGGACCTCTGAATTTAATGATCATCTCCGATAGGACCGAGCCAAATGAGTTAAGAGCCTTGAA
The DNA here is from genome assembly GCF_000002075.1 of Aplysia californica. Taxonomy (NCBI): domain Eukaryota; kingdom Metazoa; phylum Mollusca; class Gastropoda; order Aplysiida; family Aplysiidae; genus Aplysia; species Aplysia californica. Next base: position 1,099,428 of record NW_004797416.1, read on the forward strand.
AACTCCGCAAAACAATCCGAGTTCAACTTTGTCCAGTTGGGGATTCAAACCTGGGCCGCCCGCTCTGTAGTTCATCATGATACCAACTAATCTAATGGATTGCCCACATTTACTGAAAATATTTTCAAAATTAGTTTGATGTCTGAAAGCTTTGTATTGTGAGAGGGGGCGAGGGTCTCGATACGTATCTAGATATAGTTGACGTTTCCATTTTCCTTTCCATTTCCTGCCCCCTCCCCCTTTTTTCCACTTTCCTTTTCCCTTTCCATTTCTGTTCCCTCTTTCCATTTTCCGTTCTTTTTTCCTTTCAACTTTCCATTTTCCGTACCTTAATTCCTTCTTTTCCACCTCCGATTTTCTCCTTCAAGAAAATGAGGCTAGTATAGAGAGCAAATATAAATGAAAATGGGTTTAAGTGTTTTACGTCACCATTGACACAAAATGTAGGTTCTTAAGGGTTCGAATGCTCTGATTCTGTTTGTCAGGGCCAGCCCAAGAGGAATGGGGTACAACATCCTAGCAGAAAGACTGAGGCACTGAAAAAGAAATAGACCCTTTATGTGAAAACAAAGTGACCTCTTTATTATTTACAATGACGAATGGTGTAACCATGCTACAACAAACGCCAGTGGCATTGAAGGGGTTATCAAAAACAATAATATTACTCAAGAGGTGGAAACCTCCACCTTCCCCATCTTCCCCGATAAAAAAGAGCTAAGACAGTGAAGAGCAAGTGTATTAGTACATACGCATAATAATACAGTTTCATGAATACTAGTTTCGAGGGTCACTTCCACCGAACAGAGCAGGGTATCAGATGAGCTGACGTCTCCCTCGGTGAATGCGCTAGTCACAGCAATAAGAAGTTGTCGAAAGTGGCTTTCTAGTCTAGACAACGGAAGGAAAACCAATTTGATTGTCCAACATCAAAATTTATCAGAGTCAGCGGCCAGACTGCGGAAGAGAGATTGCTTTCAATATTACAGTGCCGTTGTCACAGATCCTCAGAGTTTATACTTGTATGGGATAGAACGCTACGTATAAATGCAATTTTTATTATTATTGTTATTATTCTGATCGTCTCCAATTACCATGATATTACCTCCCCAAAGAATGTTGAACACAGGAACCTCTTATTTGAACCCCACCCCCCCAAACAAACATGTTATAATGTCAATTCGCTTGACTTTAATGCTCATACTAACGTTCATAATGTAGCTCATGATTAATTCAGTGGTCACATAATTTATTCAAATTCTCAGCAATGAATGGACGCTTTCTTTGCAGTTTTTCTTTAAAAGAAAATTGTGTTTTTTTACGGAACGTTATTGCATTGACTATGAAAAATTAATATAACAAAGGTTATTGGCCACACTCCTTTCACTGTTAGGAAATTATGATAGCATAGATGTAGGGTAGCAAACACACTAACAATGTCATCACTTAGAAGCAGCCCTGGTGTGATTTTTCGGCATACTTTTATTAAATATTAGGGGTGAAAATGACGAATTATTTCAAAATTTGTGGTCACTTTATGCGAGGAGTTGGGAAAGAGGGTTGTGTCCTGCCCCCAGGACAGCCTGGCGGGGATCTAGAGTACGCGCCAAACAAAACAAAAATGAAAAGCACTTAACACTAAGACTAATATGCACACTATTTCCAACATCAGAGCATCATCATCGTCACCATAAATAATCATCATCATGATCATCATCATGATTATCGTCATCATGATTATGGTCATGATCGTCAAATCGGTCACTTTCATGTAAGCGCATGTTTTGCATCTAGGTTTTTGACAAGGATAATTTTGAGGTGAGGTACATGGGCTTGTCGGAGGTGAGGATGTGGGGGTTACTACTCTAGTGCGAATATTAGGTGGCTGTCGTAGTGCGGCCAGAGGGGGATCGGGGAAACAGGCTTTCATTTTGTCAGATTTTTTCAAAATGTTTTTATGTTGACGAGTGGAAGTCTTGGCTGTTCTGGACAAATGCATACCATTTTGAAAAATGTGTATCAAAGTGTTCTTTCATGTGTTAAAGTAATCGTTTTCTATGAATATTAATGGATCGACAAAGCGTGCTCGATTGGGGTGTTTGTTTGTAAATACTTTACTTCCTTATCGGGATTGTGCTTATATTTCATGTGGGTGGTTGGAGTAAGTAAGTACGTAAGTAAGTTTATTCAGTGTTTAAGGCCATTGGTCCACATCACATCACATAAAACACTCATTTGATAAGTAAAGTTTCCATAATGAAAAAGTACAGGTTGTGCACATATCTCGTATCATGGGTCAAACA
>NW_004797416.1:1101827-1108765 GCF_000002075.1 Aplysia californica
ATCTATCTATCTATCTATCTATCTATCTATCTATCTATCTATCTATCTATCTATCTATCTATCTATCTATCTCTGTTTTGGTCACGTTCTGCCCCCCCCCCCTCCCACGACACCCCTCTGGGTATATTTCTTTTGAATTAACCAGTCACAGGGGCTTTCTTCGACAGGGTAATAAAGATTAAGCGCCTCATTACGAAGCAGTGGGTGGCCTTTCTATCGTCTCACAAAATCCCTCGGCAACCAGGTCAGCCATTTACCTTCCCTGTCGAGCTGACCAACGGAGAAAACTCCGGTTTGTCCCTCCAGGATAAATGGAAGGCAAAATTCCCGGGAGTATGCGAGAAATGGTCCTTGCCCCCCAGAACGGTTTCCAATATCTGGGATTTTTTAAATACCTATGCGCTTTCCTGTGGTATTTAGTTTAGTTCTCGTTTTGGTATCTGCCTTCTGTCCTTCTTTCTTCCCTTCTGTTCTTTAAACTTTGGGCCCAGCTCTGAGTTTTCGTACTGGTTAAGAGAAAGTAATTTGTTCAACTCTTTATTTCTCTAATTTCTACTTAATTAAACCCATCAAGTTTTGTCCTTTTATCCTCTGTTTCAGACTCTGAGTAAAGTAAGAAAGTGTAACTGTTCAACGCCCCTTTCAAAGCTGTTAGCTTGCTTAAGAGGCAGGACCTCTGAATTTAATGATCATCTCCGATAGGACCGAGCCAAATGAGTTAAGAGCCTTGAAAACTCCGCAAAACAATCCGAGTTCAACTTTGTCCAGTTGGGGATTCAAACCTGGGCCGCCCGCTCTGTAGTTCATCATGATACCAACTAATCTAATGGATTGCCCACATTTACTGAAAATATTTTCAAAATTAGTTTGATGTCTGAAAGCTTTGTATTGTGAGAGGGGGCGAGGGTCTCGATACGTATCTAGATATAGTTGACGTTTCCATTTTCCTTTCCATTTCCTGCCCCCTCCCCCTTTTTTCCACTTTCCTTTTCCCTTTCCATTTCTGTTCCCTCTTTCCATTTTCCGTTCTTTTTTCCTTTCAACTTTCCATTTTCCGTACCTTAATTCCTTCTTTTCCACCTCCGATTTTCTCCTTCAAGAAAATGAGGCTAGTATAGAGAGCAAATATAAATGAAAATGGGTTTAAGTGTTTTACGTCACCATTGACACAAAATGTAGGTTCTTAAGGGTTCGAATGCTCTGATTCTGTTTGTCAGGGCCAGCCCAAGAGGAATGGGGTACAACATCCTAGCAGAAAGACTGAGGCACTGAAAAAGAAATAGACCCTTTATGTGAAAACAAAGTGACCTCTTTATTATTTACAATGACGAATGGTGTAACCATGCTACAACAAACGCCAGTGGCATTGAAGGGGTTATCAAAAACAATAATATTACTCAAGAGGTGGAAACCTCCACCTTCCCCATCTTCCCCGATAAAAAAGAGCTAAGACAGTGAAGAGCAAGTGTATTAGTACATACGCATAATAATACAGTTTCATGAATACTAGTTTCGAGGGTCACTTCCACCGAACAGAGCAGGGTATCAGATGAGCTGACGTCTCCCTCGGTGAATGCGCTAGTCACAGCAATAAGAAGTTGTCGAAAGTGGCTTTCTAGTCTAGACAACGGAAGGAAAACCAATTTGATTGTCCAACATCAAAATTTATCAGAGTCAGCGGCCAGACTGCGGAAGAGAGATTGCTTTCAATATTACAGTGCCGTTGTCACAGATCCTCAGAGTTTATACTTGTATGGGATAGAACGCTACGTATAAATGCAATTTTTATTATTATTGTTATTATTCTGATCGTCTCCAATTACCATGATATTACCTCCCCAAAGAATGTTGAACACAGGAACCTCTTATTTGAACCCCACCCCCCCAAACAAACATGTTATAATGTCAATTCGCTTGACTTTAATGCTCATACTAACGTTCATAATGTAGCTCATGATTAATTCAGTGGTCACATAATTTATTCAAATTCTCAGCAATGAATGGACGCTTTCTTTGCAGTTTTTCTTTAAAATAAAATTATTTTTTTTTACGGAACGTTATTGCATTGACTATGAAAAATTAATATAACAAAGGTTATTGGCCACACTCCTTTCACTGTTAGGAAATTATGATAGCATAGATGTAGGGTAGCAAACACACTAACAATGTCATCACTTAGAAGCAGCCCTGGTGTGATTTTTCGGCATACTTTTATTAAATATTAGGGGTGAAAATGACGAATTATTTCAAAATTTGTGGTCACTTTATGCGAGGAGTTGGGAAAGAGGGTTGTGTCCTGCCCCCAGGACAGCCTGGCGGGGATCTAGAGTACGCGCCAAACAAAACAAAAATGAAAAGCACTTAACACTAAGACTAATATGCACACTATTTCCAACATCAGAGCATCATCATCGTCACCATAAATAATCATCATCATGATCATCATCATGATTATCGTCATCATGATTATGGTCATGATCGTCAAATCGGTCACTTTCATGTAAGCGCATGTTTTGCATCTAGGTTTTTGACAAGGATAATTTTGAGGTGAGGTACATGGGCTTGTCGGAGGTGAGGATGTGGGGGTTACTACTCTAGTGCGAATATTAGGTGGCTGTCGTAGTGCGACCAGAGGGGGATCGGGGAAACAGGCTTTCATTTTGTCAGATTTTTTCAAAATGTTTTTATGTTGACGAGTGGAAGTCTTGGCTGTTCTGGACAAATGCATACCATTTTGAAAAATGTGTATCAAAGTGTTCTTTCATGTGTTAAAGTAATCGTTTTCTATGAATATTAATGGATCGACAAAGCGTGCTCGATTGGGGTGTTTGTTTGTAAATACTTTACTTCCTTATCGGGATTGTGCTTATATTTCATGTGGGTGGTTGGAGTAAGTAAGTACGTAAGTAAGTTTATTCAGTGTTTAAGGCCATTGGTCCACATCACATCACATAAAACACTCATTTGATAAGTAAAGTTTCCATAATGAAAAAGTACAGGTTGTGCACATATCTCGTATCATGGGTCAAACATTGCATATTTCTGTCACTGGGCTGAGTCAGGCTGGGAGGAATTAACAATTTCCTTTGAAAGACAAAGTGTGAACAATGGAAAATAAAGTGTTATTCATCTTCAATTTCATGAGAGTTACACCTCTCACTTAAGGGTGAATTTAGTTCATTTCCACCGATAGAGATTGCTATTTAATGGAAGGCTATGGGTTTTTAACAAAGCTATAACTCTTCGGCTCCAATACCGTGGGAGGTTGGTGATATATTCAGCTGTTTCTTGAAAGGGAATTGTAAGAGAGAAAATTACATTAAACTTGCGACAGACTTTTTCCTCTATGTTCTGCACAGAATGATCAACAAGTCTACTTTTTACTTGACTGAGAAAGAGTCTAGTATTTCCAACATTTTGAGAAAACCAGGTATATCCAAAATCCAGGGAAAGCAATAGGTTTTTGGCTTCCGTAGCCCAGTTGACTCTTCCCAGTTCACAGGAACAATATAGTTTCATGTAACATTTCTTCGGATGTCTGTCATTTTCTAAGTGTATAAGTCTGCACCACAATTTAAAGACACAATGCATGTAATCAGAACATAGGTTGGTTCTTCCCACTTCTCTTAGATCTAAACATTTGGGTGTAGTTTTGCCAAGACCTAAAAAGGCTCTCCAGAACTTTACCTGAACATTATCAATCACGTCCCAATTTTTGGTACCCCAAATTTCAGAGAAATAAATGTTTTTTTTACTATTTCGAAATGTAATACTAGATAAGAACCGAAAAACCTTCTTGTTCGAGAAACAATCTTTTGAGCTTTACAAGCTCGATCTTCTAGCGTTTATCTCCAGCATAGACGCGATGAAAATGAAATACCCAAGTAACTATAATAGGTTACTGTTTCTATAATCTTATCCTCCCAATACCATCTCTCAGATCTTTTGAGACAGCCTCCATTTCTAAAAACAACAATCTTACTTTTTTCTGTTTTCACTTTTAAACCCCACATATGACCAAAATCATACAACATATTGATTTTCTTTTGTAAACCTCTGACATTGTCGTCAAAAAGACTTAGATCATCAGCGTACATTAAACATAAAATACCATCATTATCATTGGGCAATACCTGTTTAGCACGGGTATTTGAATCTGAAAGATGTTTTTCAAATTGAGATATAAACAAAGAAAATAATATAGGGCTAAGTATGCAGCCTTGTTTGACACTTGATATACCTTGGAAGTATTCAGTAATTCATGGATCCTCGTTCACCTGAACAGACTTTAACACATGAAAGAACACTTTGATACATATTTTTCAAAACGGTATACATTGGTCCAGAACAGCCAAGACTTCTCAATACTGCCCAAAGCTTTTCTCTGTCAACCCAGTTAAATGCTTTTTAAAAAGTCGACAAAACATACATAGAACCTTCCGCCAGGCTTGGAGATGTATTTTTGGACTAAAGATTGGAGTGAAAATATAAGATCTATTGCAAAGTAATTTCGTCTAAAACCGGCCTGAGATTCAGGGATGAGGTTACCTTCACCACACCATTGTTGCTGTCTTCTATTCAATATGAATGAGAATAGTTAACCAAGAACATTTAGTAAACGAATGCCCCTATAGTTTTCTAACATCATTTTCGTTTCCTTTTTTTGTGCAAACTAAATATCATCGACTTGATCCACCCCTCTGGATAGCTGCCTGTGAAGAAAACTGAATTGAAAAGAGATAGGAGAAATTCAGCCAGGTCCTGGCAACCGAATTTGTAAAATTCCGGCGATAGGCCGTCAGGTCCACAAGCCTTGCCAGCTTTTAAATTATTTATAGCCAATACAATTTGGTCTCTTGAAATCGGTGAATTTAACAAATCACCTGGCTCACCGCAAGGGGAGGCATGAGACTAAGGAAACAGGTGAGTTCAAGCTGGTTGACTCGTCATTTCAAATGGCGTTACCACCAGACCCCGAGAGGGGGTTTAGCAATTTCTCAAAATAGACATACCATTCCCTGGGTTTAATAGTATTCTTTGCTACCTGGTTTTTACACAAAAGGATATTGACTGGTTTCCAAAAATCTTTCGAATTGCGCTTCAAACAATTGTGAATTAGAATTTGAGTTTGTAATTGTGTATACTGTGATTTTTTTTTTATTTACAGAGGTTTTTAAATTTCTTTTTCAACGTGAGGTAGTTATCTAATGCTTCATTTGAGTTCGAAATATGAAATTCCTGTACATTTAATGCTTCGTATTTTTGCCTTTTTGCATAATAGCATTCGTTATCAAACCTTGGTGGTTGGGATGTACACTTTTTGAACGTTTTAACACCTGTAGTTTGCATACAATCGGCTGTGCTTTTAACAATATTACTCAACATCACAACAGCATCGTTTGTTTTATCTAGATGGATAAGATCAGAAAATTCATTTGGAACACATAACAGGTTGTCCTCTAATGCCTGTACATAGTGTTCGACGTATGCGTTGTTCCAAAAACATTTCTGGATATCATATAAAAGACATAAAACTTCTTGTTCTATGGGTTCACATTCGGTTCCAAGTGCTGTAAGCGTTAGACTAAGAGGGAAATGGTCAGACTCTGATCTAGGGAGTATTTTAAAGGCTTTAATTACATCCTGAAACCCATCCGTGCTTACAATGATGTAATCTATGACTGACTTGCCTTTGTTTGCAATGCAGGTGATGTTACCTTCCTCGTCTCCATTTGCTCTGCCATTCAGTATTTGAAGTTTGTTAATTTTACAAAACTCTATAAGTTGAAGCCCAAATGCATTTGTTTCCAAATCCCGAAACTTACGACCCCTGGAATGGAAATCTATATAATCTGAGATAAGATCGCAAGTGTCAAATCCATATACAAAAGAAGCCACGTTATCAGGCAAAACAAAGTCATCCATGACACTGGTCCTAGAATTAAAATCCACAGCAATCAACCAGGGCAAGTTTCCATATTTTACATTGATCGTTTCCCACCATTCAATATCTTGGTCAACGCCCTTCAATAATGCCTCACGATACACAGGTGAGTATTCATGGGGAATGTAAACAAAGCAGAACAATACATTCACAGTTGATCGTAGCACACTTTTGTCTACGAGGAAGAAAAATACATTCTTTTTCTGAAGCTGTCAGACGCTGAAAAAAAAAGAAAGTGCATTTCTAATGATTACAACAACTCTCCCACCAAGATAGTGTTGACGGTACGAAAAGTATAAATGGTAGCAAGGGAACTTTGAAAGAAGCAGTTCTTCGGAACAGGCATTAATTTCATTAAACGAACCTATGTATATCATACTCTGAACAGAATGAGATGAAATCGTGATCAAGATGTTTTGGTTGCAAGCCGCCGACATTCCACGAAAGTAGTTTAACATCGTAAGTTTTTTTTCACATAGGCTGTTATTGTAGCTATTTAGTTTTCCGGTACTTCTGTTTTCACTGTTGTTCTGAAGGGGCCGGCCGAAGTCCTATCTCGCCGCAGACCGACCTCCTTGAGTTCTCGTTGTTCTTGTTCCGAGTGCCTGCGCTGATCTCCTTGTGTTACCAATGTGTTGGTGGGTTGTGGCGAAGGAACCCGAGGGCGCCCGCTGAGTCTCTGGAACCATAAAAAGTGTTCCATTCTTGTAGTATCCTCTCTGGCCTTTGTCTTTCAGTCTGCTCAATTCCTGGCACTGCTTCAGAGTAAGATCATTTTAGACGCCGACATCCATTCTACGAAAATCCTGTCTCGCCCTGAGACAATGAAACAGTTCTGACTGCTATGCACATGTTCCCTTCAAATCTATTGGTTGACTCTTTCAGCCTTACTTTAAGCTTACTTAATCCAAGCTTGTGACTGCTTATGGAGTGGCCCGATAGGGGCGAACAGGCTATTTCTGTGGCAATGAAACGGCTTTGAAGGTTAGGCATA
>NW_004797416.1:1108865-1110966 GCF_000002075.1 Aplysia californica
TATGGGTGAATTTGACTGCGACAATGTTTCAAAATTAGGAAGGGAAGCAGTGATTATTTGATTATATAGACGCTTCGCCTCTGATTATTGTGTCGATGTGGTTCTTTTTACTCAAACAAACCGAAACGTTATTTCGTCTAGGTCTCTCCTCTTTTCTATTGTGCTGTAGCTCTTTGCTTCTAGTTTGTTCATTAATACAGGCCACGGAATTGACACTTTCCACTCAAATCTTAAAATCACGCAGCAGCACATAGATACATACCACCATGAATCAACATCTTCGAAATGGCTGTCGACTTTGACCATTTGGACGATAACGATTTATCTTATCTTACGCAAAAAAACCCGGGGAGAATGTCTCAAAGCGTTTGCAATCCCCCCCCCCCCCCAAAAAAAAAAATAATTTAAAAATAGCGTACACCACTAATAATAATTAGAAATTAGCCAAAAAGAAAGCCGCCGATCCTGTTAAAAGACCTTAAAAGGGTGAGGATTGAAATATATCACATAATGTGGCCTTTGTTCAATCCTCAGCCATTTTTTCCCGTTCTTGGTGTTCTGGTTGAGCGTGGTGGGCGCCATGATGATTCTACTGGACCTCACCCGACTCAGGACATACAAGTGGATGAACTCTCCTGGGGCTGCCAAGTCCTGGGTCATAGGTCAGTGTGATACAATACATACAAACACATACACACAAATACGTGCAAACAGACACACACACACACACACACACACACACACACACACACACACACACACACACACCAATGTACCTACCTACCTCCCTACCTAACTATCTACCTACATAACTGCGTGCCTATTTGCGTGCCTATAAACCTGCTTGCCTGCCTTCCTTGCTGCCTTCATACCTACTTGCCTACCTACCTACCCGCCTGTATGCCTGCCTGCCTGCCTCCCTCCCTCCTTCTCTGCCTGCCTGCTTGCCTGCCTGCCTGCCTGCCTACATGCCCACGTACCTTCTTGCCTGCCTTGTTTGGTACCTACCTACCTACCGGCCTGTATGCCTGCCTGCCTGCCTGCCTGCCTGCCTGCCTACTTGCCTGCCTACCTTAACGTCAGCCTACTAGATATTGTAACTCACTCAGCCTGGGGTATCCCTAGCAAGCAGTAACGAAGCAGCAGCATCCTACATGGCATTTAATGTGTCAATTGGGGCGTAAAACACTTGCAATCGCATCAGGATTGCTTCTCATTGATTCTAATTCTACCTGCGTCTCCCCTCAAACGAACAGCATCTGATCTCTATTCTTTGATCATCTCACAGGCAACAAAAACCAATCATTGAAATTAAAACTTTGATATCAAAGGTATTCTTAATAACGCAACTTCTGATAGTACTTGACTTATCGCGGGAGTTAAAAACAGATTCGAAATTCCATAAACATACTGACTAACCCCTACCCCTGAAGATGATAAAGCGAAAGACTATTTATTATTTACTTATTTATTTATTAGAATTAATGGATCTATAAATGAACACATCTCAGCAGAAAAACGGAGATACTCGATACCGTCTATTCCTATGAGACAGAGGGCGCCTAGAGCGTTTCGTTACTGAGGCCGAGATAAATACAGCTGTCCTTATATGTTTGTTTTTTTAAAAAGTTGTACGGCATTTGTAATACAAAAAGTCATGTAAATGCCTAAGATTAGAGGAGGTATTAGAGTGTAACATACAAAGAAAAAAGTAAGAGGAAAAGGGCGACAAATGTTTGATAGGCGAGAAGGAGTAAATAGCACCAGCTCACTCGCTAACCACCCACTCTTATAATATTATGTTTATATCAAATAACCCGTAATGAGTTGAAAAGGGGCTAAAACAGACCGTATTATCTTCCCCAGGCCTGAGTTTACTGGCGTTCACCGTGTATTCTTACAAGACGTGGACTCACGGTGTATTTCGCTACCGAGACCGAGACATGTGTATCGTGTTCCCTGAGAATGAGGCTGTGATGGAAGTGCTCAACGTTATCGACTTGATGCTTCTCCTTTACCTACCAAGCTTCAGTTTTCTCTTCTTTGACGTGGCTCTGGTGTTTTGGATTTGCTGTCGCGCTTCAAAGGTAACCTGGAAGCG
>NW_004797416.1:1111866-1119580 GCF_000002075.1 Aplysia californica
CTCTCTCAACCCCCCCCCTCTCTCTCTCTCTCTCTCTCTCTCTCTCTCTCTCTCTCTCTCTCTTTCTCTCTCTCTCTCTAATATCTCTCTCATTTTCGCTGTCTCTCTCTCTCTCTCTCTTCTTCCCGTCTTTGAACAGAGGCTGCTTTAATTATTCTCGGCCACTAGTGTACTGTACAGTACTGCACTTAACCCGCCACACGATAAAGGTCAATTTAGTGCTGGGAAAGCGCAAGTCAGATACACAGTCTGAAATAACGGAGAGAGAGAAACAAAGTAAGATTAAGACCTACCAGTGGCGCCCTCAAACCGTCTGCAATAGGTTAGCATTTGACCGTTTCTTTGTTTCTTATCAAGGGCAATGTTTAAAAGCAATACTTTTGCCTGGGGTTCAGCTGGTATTTGAAAAAAAAAATGTATACCGCATTCGTAAAATAGTTCATTTCTTTTGGGTAAGTAATAAAACAGGCGGCAACTTTATACGACAAAAGACCAGGGTACCGTAATTTGTCTTCGGGGAGGGATAACAAAGAAAATTGTGTTTTTTTTTCGTGTCTGTTTTGTAATCGGCGAGCAAAATTTAGTGGACCCAGGTGCTATGTTCCCAACCAGATAAATGCACTATAAACCAGATACTGAGAGAGAGAGAGAGAGAGAGAGAGAGAGAGAGAGAGAGAGAGAGAGAGAGAAATTGGTTTTTCAGATTATTTTTAAAGACACCATTGGTGGTTTTTGTAAGGTAAGTGTAAAATGTGGTTTATGTTGTCCTCAGGGGATTCGAGAAAAGTGCGGTTGTTGTCGTTGTTATTGTTACTGTTGGTGTTGTAGCTGTTGCTGTTGTTGTTTGTTCATTTTTGTTTTTGCTTTTGCTGTAGTGTTGTTGTTGCTGTCGTCGTGGCTGTAGTCGTCTTTGTTGTTTTCTTTATTTACTGCTGCTGCAATAGTTGTTGTTATTGTTGTTGTTGCTGTTGTTGTTGTTGTTGTTGCTGTTGTTGTTGTTGTTGTTGTTGTTGTTGTTGATGATTAGGAAACTTTGATGCTGTTTTGATAGTACACGTATTCTGATTGTGGCGGTTGTCTTTGTCATTGGATTTGTTTGTTCGTATTACCCTGCAGCTGTTCCTTTTCTATGTCAGAGCTTCTGTTGTTGTTGTTATTATTGTTGGTTTTGTTGTTGATGTGCAAGTTGTTTTTGTTGCTGTTGTTGCTGTTGCTGTTATTGTCGTCGCTGTTGTTGTTGTTGTTGTGGGGTTATTTTTGTTGACGGTGGTGGTGGTTGTGCTTGTAACATTAGTGATGGTGGTGGTTCTTTTGATGGTGATATTTGTGCCTCTTTAAAACAAATGTCGGTGTTTTTCCGCCCCCCATTGACACAATTTAGGTAATTTGAAAAGCAGGCTTCGACCCTGTCGGCCAGGGCCAACCCGGGATGAGAGGCAGTCAACTTCTCAGCTGAAAGACAGAGACACTCGACAAGTTTTGTTTTTTTTTCCACTCATGAATCGAAGTCGGGTCTTCTGCTTGTGACGACCAAGCGCCTTATCGCTACATCATGGACGTTGGTCTGGCTGAAGTGGTAGTTTATGGTTGTGGCGGTGATTGTGGTAGGCGTGGTTCTGCTGCTGATCGGTTTTCATTTGGGGTTGACTGTTTGAATTTGGAGGATTCCACTGCAGAACGCACTTCTAGACGGCAGATCTGGGCATTTCCATCAAAATCGTTATCGTTGAAGCTCTAAAATGTTGTTTTCCGTCATCATCATTGTTATTTTCGTTGTTTGCTGCTGTTGTTACCGTTGTTGTTATTTTTGTTTCTGTAGCTGATTTTGCTGTTTTTGGTAATGGCATTTTTATTGTTATGAGTGTTGTTGTCATTTTCGATCCAAAAAAAAGCAAACAAAAAAAAAACCAATATATAAAAAACAACAAACAAACAAACAAAACTGGAGAATGCCCCTCCACTCCACAACCTTAAGATAAGAATTGTCTCGAATTGTCTATAGTTGTTTTGTTTTTTTGTTTTTTTTTGGGGGGGGGGGGGGTTTCTGAAAATGCACTGTATCCCTCGACATGATAAAATAGTGTTTCTGTCTTACGTTTCATCTCAGATAAAAACTTTTTTTGGTTCATTTTTTCTTAGTTTTGTACAGGCATTCCCACTGGGACTCTGCATAAATAAATATCTTTTACATTTCTACTCGTAAACAAACACCCCAGGCGGCTAGCTCGTCCATGTTTCACTCTACAATCTCTCTGTATTTATCAGTGTTCTGGCGTGGTTTACAGCTCTGTGAATAGAGGGTTTTTTCTAGATAAGTTGCGTTCAATAAAAACCTGAAGCTCTAACGTCAAATTGTTCATAAAAGGATTATGATATCGTAAAAGAGATATTGAAGAAAAATCAAATGTTCCACGACACACTGGAATCAGGCGCTCGTCAATTTTTGATGGGGCATAAGGACTTAATGGTTTTCATCTTAAAACATGCTCCTTTGTCTTGCATTTAATGAAAATAAAATCCATCGATCTTGAATGAAGCTCGAAACGTCTGTAATGAAAGGGGGCGGAGATAGCCTTTTGTTAGAGGAAAACTTGGCGAGAAAATGGCCGTTTTAAAGTTTAGTGACTTTCAAAGTTTGAGCGTCCTTGAAAACTGCAAATTCAATTTTGTTTTTGCGTTCACAATAAAATTCACATTGAAATGTATTTTTTTAACGGAAATAAAAAGGTGTTGAGCCAAATAGATAAATAGGTATGGGAAATAAAATTTGATAAAGAATTTCCAACGGGCGGAGAAATGTCGGTTTCTCCTACTAAAAAAAGAACAATTTAATAGACGAGCGCCTGGTTTCACCATGATACCACACAAATTTATGGTTCTACACCCCAGTGTAAGGAAAACTGCTGTAACTCCAGACCCCACGCTGAGCTAATGATTCCTGATCCCACTGCACAAATTGTTTTCTCGTTGTGGTAAACCTTCAGAGTCAGAATTTATGAGGCCATGAACTTGGGATATCGCATCCAAGATGGAGACATATCAGGGTTGTTCGTGGTACCCATGGGCTTTTGAGAAATACCTCATCCTGGTTTTACAATGTGCTCGGGAAAGATAACAATGTGCTCGGTTGGCGTACTTGGATTTGTAATGGGTTCACTGTCCTTCCTGCATGGCCTGGATGATCTGGGTGACCTCGGCTGTGGTTTATTGTATCAATCCCCTGTGGACGATTTGGGTCCTCGTCAACACAAATCGCTACCTTAGAATTATAAAAGTCCTATCTGCCCAGTACCTAGTTTTGAGAAATGTGACGTAAAAAGCTTGTGTTTCACAACATGTCAGGCTTTTTCAAATGCAGTTCTTTGAATATCCCGATAACGATTCCAAACAATCTTACAATTTTGGTAGAGCAGACAGAACATTTGTTTTCTGAACCCAAGGTCTTAGTAGCTCAGAACGGCCAGATAGAACTCTGTTACCCTAAGGTAGCGCAGTGCTGGCGTTTGTGATGCAGTTGACGGGCTCTTTGCCATTGTGTGCAAAAGACAGATCTATCCCACGCAAAGGAGTCTGTCAAATGAAGTTTCTCGTTTTCCAGCTGGAAAGCTGAAACCTTCTTAGCCCGGGCTGTGCCCGGACAAAGGAAGTCGAAGCAGCCTACCTCTTACATGACCTTATTTGTGTCGAAAGGAGCGTGAATTTCACGTTAAATTACAATTTTGTTGACCTGGTATAGATAATTTAGAAGGCGGAAGATTTCGATTCTGCTTATCGCTGTTTTCCTGGGCTGTGTAGCATGTATCCCAGTAGAAAGATGATCAAATTTTAGTGTTTGGAAAGCTATTCCATGTTTATGCAGCCTTGTTTGCCATACAGTTTTTCAACATTACAAATTTCCCTTTTATAACTACGCTTATTTTTAAAAAAAAGAGTATTTACCTATTTGCATAAAATAAACATAAAACATTGTACAAATTATTACTCCATGCAATAAATATAAAGTTTGAATATAAATAACTTGTATTGGCAGAGGTTCGGTATATTTCTTTATTACCGAAAACAACCGAGCAATGTCGTGCGCCATTATACTAAGAGGTGAAAAACCTTTCCCACATAAGAATCGAACTCAAGTTTTTTCACGCTTGGCCAAGCGTGTTACAATCACACCACAGCAGATGTCTGTGACCTCATTGGACCTGGGTGTACGATCCCCCAACGTTCTGCCAGGTTGGGTGAGAACAAAAATGTTTTAGCAAGTCTTTAATGACAGATCGAAACGAACTCAAGACAGCGTGCGTTTACAACGCCCAGACAGACAGCAACAAAAACAAATAATCGATTGTCGCACGCACTGTCCCCAGAGACAATTTAAAGAGCCGAGATCGACACGATAAAAACGGTACCTCTCGACATGATAAAATCGTTATACCTCTCTACACAACTGGATTATCCATTCGCAATAATTACTTACAGAGATGTTTGCGGGCTGGGCTAATGGTTAGACTCTCCACCGCTGCTCGCAGAAAACGTAAGCTCGATTCCCAGGTGGGCGCGTTTTTATGCTGTATCCCACTCAGCCAGGGTTGGCGCTGACAACAAACATCCCAACTCCCAAAGGGTCCAAATTGTGTCGTTGGCGGCATAAGACATGTTTAACTGTTTCAGTGATGATTAGAATATTACATTATTTGATGACTCCCCCCCCCCCACCCAAAAAAAATTAATTAAATTTTTTTTTTTTTTAAATGTATCGATGTTTGCCTTGTTAGAGCCTGGGTGAACCTACTTGTGAAACAAAATAAGTCGTCATGACGTCAAACCATGAGATGTATCTCTACCTTACACTGCAAAGCGAGAACATCCAAAACAAAACAAACAAACAAACAAACGGCCAACAATATTGTTTTAACAACGCAGAGAGCAGCTTTAGGCACGAAGGCTTAGATTACTGTCTTTATTAAAACGTTTCATTTGAAATAAAGAAAATTTCCCGCCTCAGTCAGAAGGTGCTCTGAAATCGCATTTTCTGTTTTTACGTCAAATTGATAGGATTCCTAGACGTTCTTTAGTGATGATGATGATGATGATGATGATGATGATGATGATGATGATGATGATGATGATGATGATGATGATAATAAAGGTGGTCGTGCTGGTGGTAGTTCCATTGTGGCCATTGCAGTTCTAACTCTAATTTGGCTAAAAACGAACCATAAAAGTAAAAGAAAATTTATGTCTAAGAAGATAAGGAACGATTGGCTTAGCAACGACAATTTTTCTTTGTTCCTTTATCCTTTATTAGATTAATTCAGTGCTTGCCAACCAAGGCGATTTCACCCAGTAGTAGGCGATTTAGTAATTATGGTGGGCGATGGGGAATCACCCGGATAGTAACAGGTATTATCTAATGATCCGATTGGAAGTACGTGCATGTGGTCGGTAAGCCAGTTATTTTAGCTTCTTTGATGTTGCAAAAGCGAGCGCTGGTTATGTATAAAAATGTTGACGCGCTCTCAGGTTTCATGTTTACGAGTACATGGATATTACAATGGCGTTAGGAATTCTCTGGAGAAAGGGTGGACTACAAAACAGAAAAGTTGTTGACGATTTATGTTCGAGTTCAGCATAGTGCCCCAGGGTTCAAACGCAAAGTGCAACAAGTGTATGCACATACACACACGTACACAGTTGTCGACAGACAGACAGACAGACAGACAGACAGACAGACAGACAGACAGACAGACAGACAGACAGACAGACAGACAGACAGACTGATAGATAGATTTTAGTCATTGCCATCGTACCCACAACAAAATCAGCTCCAAGGTTGACACGTTGTGACTTCTTTTGTGGATTCTTTTCTTCTTTTGTATGCACCTCTGATTATACTACTTTCTAGGTTTACATTTACTCCTAAAATTTCAAAAAGCGGCAATCCGTATCTACCCAGCATCAATTTCAAACTAAAGATTCTCGCACGCGCGTGCGTGTGTGTGTGCGTGCGTGCGTGCGTGCGTTCGTGCGTGCGTGCGTGTGTGTGTGTGTGTGTGTGTGTATGTGTGTGTGTGTGCGCGTGCGTGTGGCTGGGGGAGGGGGGTAGGTGACAAAGGCCAGGTTCTTTATAACTCTTTCTACTTTTTGGGGGTTTAGTTGAAGTAAGAGTTTTACGGCACTTGCAATACAATAGAGTCCTATAGGTGCCGACGATTAGAAGAGTTACAAGAGAGTAACGAGCAGAAAAATGAAGGAGGAGCAATAAGAACGACAAATGTTAGACAAGAAAGAAGGAACATACCATACTGGAGCACCCGCCAACCAGCCACTAGCTTTCTATGAACCTTTCCAACTTACTTGACTTTTAATTAATCAAAGCAGCAGATTTTCACCAGCGGGCTTCCTTTAGTTGTGCTTTCTCTTCTTTTGACCCCTGGAGATTTGTACGGATTCCTTATTGTCTGAAACAGGACTGTGAGCTCCGGGAAGACAGTGCACTCTTCTCACGACGTTCAATTCTTGATGACTCAGCGTTCTGCTATTGTCAACGTGTGTCAGACTTCCTTTCGATTATCTTCCTCTTTATCTTCCTCTTTTCCATCCTCTTTTTCGTCTCTTCTTCCCCTTATTGTCTCTTCCTTCTACTTTTCTATTTAATTTTGTTCCTCTTCTTCCTCCTCCCCCTACCCTTTTTCTTAGTTCTTCACTTAACCTGCATCTTCCCCACGTCTTCCTTCCTCTCATCCTCCTCCTCCATCTCTTCCGCCTTCCTCCCTTTCTCCTGTTCCTCCTTCTCATCCACTTTCACCCCGTGTCCTCTCCCTTCTCCTCCTTAGCCTAATTCCCCTCCTTCTCTTCCTTTTCCTCCTTTTTCTTCCTTCTCCATTCTCTCCTTTCCCTCCTTGTCTTCCCCTTCCAGCTTTCCCTCCACACCCTTCTCCTTCTCTTCCTCTAATTTTTCTTCTAGCCTTTAACCTCATCCTTAATGAGTGAACTCTGTGTTCTAGTCTGCTTAACGTACGCCTTTTCTTTACTTTATAATTATCTATTTCATCCTGGCGAAATGTCTCCCGGCCCTCACAACTCTACTCTTTTCATCTTCGTTCATGCAGTCCTTCTTTCGTTCATCTCTCGCGGTCATGTTAAGTTTTATTTTGTGGGTTCTTTTTGTTTCCCCTTTCTTCTTCATTTTCACCCACTAGAATCTTCTCCTTATTGGTTATTTCTGTAATGTTTAAAATATCTTAACTCTTTGAGTACAGGCAATTTGGTCTTTCGACTACGCTTCATAATATTATGCTGTTTTTAATAAGTGTAACTTCTCTATTCATGCAGATTTTTCAACTCTGATTTCTTTTTCTTAAGCTTAAAAGGGCAAGCAACAACATGCATACTATGCAAAATCATGTTTCGGAATTGGGTATGATGGTTTCAAATGTGCCTTGTCATTGCTTTTGCTCTGCTGCTGATCTAACATTATGTTTGTCCGCTACGTGTTTAAAAGAGTTAAAAACGTATAATGCCCGTGCCATGGTTCTCAACAGGTAAGCGATCTTCCAGTCTAGGGCTTCCATGTCACGAACACAAGACTGGTCATCTATTCTTCTTCTTCGTGTTATTAAATTAATACTTTTTCAGTTCTCTGTTAACCTATAAAGGTAAAGGAGGGATAATGATAAAGCTTTCAGTCGTTCCTCGCAGATTATTTGTGTTTGGTTCC
>NW_004797416.1:1121565-1126539 GCF_000002075.1 Aplysia californica
TCCCAGATGATGATGATGATGATGATGATGATGATGATGATGATGATGATGATGATGATGATGATGATGATGATGATGATGATATTGGCGAAACATTGAACATCCAGGCCTATACGAACATCTGATTAAATTACACCAACCCTATTCAAGTCTCAAGTATATTTTTTTCTACTTTAAAACATGAGGATGATGATGATGACGATAATGACCTAATTTTATAAGCATTTTAAAAAATCTTTCTCTCCCGGCAGATGGGTGTACAAACAAGAGCCTGGCACAGATGACCTGACGGTGAACCAAGCCTTACAGATCCTGTTCTACCTCTTCTTCGTGGTCAATCCGATCTTCCCTTTCTGCGTTTCCCGAAAGTTCCGGCGGAATGTCTCCGTCCTCATCTCTCACGGCTGCTCCAAGAACATCGCCATGAGGTACCTGCGACCTGCCTCTCCGACGTTGTAGAACCTTCCTGGTTTCCGCTCTTCTTTTTTCAAGCTTTAAGTCACTTGCAACACAAATAGGTCATAAGTGCCGAAGATCTGAGGTGTTACTAGAGAGTAACATGCAAAGAAAAGAAAGATGAGAGACTGATGTTTGACAGGAAAGAATGATCAAACACATCGGAGCACCCGTCAACCACCAATTTTCAAGCATTACAGTTCGGGAAAAAGCATGACTTGTTGAGAAGCAGGCTTTGAATTGTAAATTACTAATGGTCCCATCGCCACAGTTTAGATCATATATGAGGCCGGCTGCTTTGACCCTGTCTTTAGGGGTGACTCCCAGCTGTGAGATGCAGAAGACTAGCTGAAGGTTTTGAATAAAATAGTTTCCTCCTAGTGGGAATTGAAGTCAGTGAGCTCAGTTAGTGTCGTGCTGGACTACAGAGTACATAGCCCATATTCGGACCCCAAACGCGCGTTCGGAAACTCCGGGGATCGAACGACAGATGGCCTAGCACTTGATCTTCCACGCGAAACACGGAGATTCGAACAAAAGGTGGGCTCCTGATTAATGATCTCTTTCATCCTCTCAACTCAACTCACTTATGACAACAAGCTCTCGTTAAGTCCCGGGTGATATCTAGTATACAGCTAAGCGTCAACTAAGCGAGTTTTTTTTATTTTAGTCTAAATATAATTTATTTGGAATCTCAACATATTCAAAACATGGATTTCGAGATTCCAAACAGAGAGAGTTCCTGATTACTTTTCTAATTTATCCTATCAGCCCAACGCTCTGACAACAACACGGCTGGTCTACGATATGCCCTAAGCAGTACTAAGACATAGTTGAACATTGAGCATGAGCAAGGTTATCAGTATTTATCCTATTTATAATAATAGCTTCGAGATTTCATTGGATATAAAACGTTTGCGTTGATTAAAGACTTCAGAAAGCTCGAGGTGGTACAGCAAATAGTAAAAATGAATCTTTGAGGTCAACGCACTAACTCGGAGTGAAAGGGACAAGCAGTAAAAATGATGTATGCTTTGAGTTCAATGCACTTATAGAGTGACCTTGTGACTCTCATTGGCTTTATCGAAATTGGGATTTCCAAACAGAATGCTGTGCGCTTTTTTCATTCAGAGTGTGACCAAACGGACATGAGATTGTCAGTGAGATGGAACTGGCAGTCCTTTTCATCCTCTCTTTTATAGTCTATGGACACACGCGACTGATGGCCCGTTTGATAACAGCATTGACTAATGGCTAGTGTCGTTTGGCGTGGACCCAGTGCTTGTGTTGTAAGGGAGCCTCGGCTAGCAAATAATAATAATGCCAATTAAAGTCGATGGCACCGCGTTTATGTGTGTAGATGTGTCCTTCATCAAGACATGAGAAACAGGCTGCTGCATTGTGGCAAACAGCCATGCTTGTTCGTCATTTTTGTTGTTGTTGTTTTTTACATTGGCTATATCAGCATAATAACGTATAGTGTGAGACTGAAGTGATGCTTGAACCTTTGAAATATGTTTGTATGAATTGTACATGATGCCCTTATACTTTTACCCGAATTTCACCTCGTGGATAAATACAAGTGGTATTTTAAAAAATTTTTTCTCATAATTTAAAACATTTTTAATGTATTGATATTTTCGAGGCTTGGTTAGCTCAGTCGTTTCACGCTGGACTGTCATACCATGTGTTGCAAAAAGACCTTGGCTCTCGCAATGAGGCGTTCTCAAAATTAGACATGCTGGGGAGTTTCCAAGGCTCTCGATCCAATTGGCTCGATCTTATCAGAGGCGGACATTATATTCGAAGGTCCCGCCTCACAGCGTTCAAAGAAACAAAGGGGCGCCAAAACTATACCTTGTTCTTAATAGCTGCAAAAAAACCCCCAACAACTATTTAAATCATCTAGGAGGCGGGATTCTGACGCTTCTTGTCAGGGCCAACCTGGGCTGAGAGGAAATAACATCCCAACATAAAGACAGTTATACTCGATAAAAATGTATCCCCACTCGGGAATCGAACTGGATTTCCTGCTTTCAAGGAGGAAGCGCCCAACCGCTACACCACAGACACCAGTCATCTGTTGTTGAAAAAGGCGGTTACGAACTTGACCTGCCAAACAAAACACCGAGGTTCGAGCAGAAGTGGGGTTCTGTTTACTTTTTTCATCCTTCTGTTCAATCTTCTGTACTAACAGTTACAGGGCTCACTTTACTGTGCTCTTGTAACGGCCTACACGTTGCCTCGTACACCGTTGAGCTGTCTAAATACAGGAGCATTATTTTTTTAACCTTAAATGTATTTTATTAGACTCCAATTTGGAGATCTGAACTGTTACTGTTAGAAATATGTTTGCGTGGATTGGCGGAATCTCCGGGTATAAAGAAGAGTGAAGTGGTTAAAATCGTATTGCTTTGATGCCCATTTCTGTATTGCATATGTATATAGTGTTTAGTAAGCATGATCTCTAAATTAAAAGTCTATATCGAATAGGATCGTGGCTGGAGGGTCTTGAACAATTCCCATTCGCGCCATATCCCACTGTGTTAGTCTCTGCTGAGTCTGAGCCAAAGGCTCACCCGTCGGGACAGTTGACCATCAATAAATTACAGTCAAAACTGTATTAGACGGCTGTTCATTATTGAGGAGGAAAGGTGTCCGTCTTAGACCGGTAGACGTCTTTCACAGTGCCATTATAATGTACCCCCCCAAACCCCCCCCCCCAAAAAAAAACGCTAGGGAAGACATAGAGATTTGTACAGATAGTTGTCTTACACAATAGATAGATAGATAGATAGATAGATAGATAGATAGATAGATAGACACAGAGAGAGAGAGAGAGAGAGAGAGAGACAGAGAGAGAGAGAGAGAGAGAGAGAGAGAGAGAGAGAGAGAGAGAGAGAGAGAGAGAAGGGGGGGGGGGGGTCGGCTGCCTTCTGGAATTGCAAAAAGAGCCGTAATTTTTCAAACCATTTTCTGGTTAAGTTACTCTTCTTAAACAGGGTACGGTAAGAAATTTTGGAACTATCTTATAAACAGAGTTCTAATTTCTGAGAGTTGTTTTTGCTTAACACACGACACACCAAGTAGCTGGATTTTGTTGCAACTCTTAAATATTTCAAGCCCCTATCTTTACAAGTTCGATCTTTTAGGAGGCAGACTACCTTGACCCTGTCAGATAGGGCCAGACCAGGCTGTTTGGGATACCCAAGCAGACACACTGATATTCTGGATTAGGTAGGCCTATTCCATCGGTCGTGAGAATCGAATTTGCACTTTAAATGTTCAAGTCGAAGAACCTGTCAATCGTTACATCATAGACGCCGAAAAAGATCATGCTTTGTCATGCAAACTTCGTTTTGAATTCCTAATGTGAACGTGAAATTACTGTTGTACGCATGAACTTTTGTGTGTGTGTGCATCTGAGAAAGTTCGAATGTACCAATTTCTTTTCTTTTCTAAAATGTTGTTAATCAACAGTATTCAATTTTACTATGAAATTATTTCACGCGCACTGATCAGGTGTTTCTGAAATAATTCCGTCCATAGGACTAAAAATATGATGCTGCACTTGTAACATGTCAGGGCAGTTACACTGAGGCGAAAATCCGACATCGGTGATGTAACGGTTAGGGGCTTGAAAGTGTTCGCATGCGACGTCAGTTTGATTTGTAAATGAAGAAGTCTGTTTTATACATTGTCACCTTTAAAAAAACCCAACTGGAATGCAGTATCCATCTTAGCTTACGATTGCGCTGACAGACAGGATTGAAACTCCAGTCTACTAATACTTATACTATTTTATGCTATAAACTGGTTCGATGCAGGCGTAAAATGTAAGCAACAATCGCATGACATGATGAGAGTTTCGCTCAGGAACATGCATATATTGTTTTGATATAATATTCTCTTATTGGAACAACACCATTAGTCGGACCGTTATTTTTCTTTTCTTCAATTTTTCTTTTATTTCTGTCATTGCTTAGACCTTGTAGCTCGATGTGATTGATCTTACTCTTACGTCCTGATTTGAACATCAAAAAGACATTTGATACTTTGACTATGATTGACCAAACTTAATAAAATATCATTCCATTCTAAGTGTCGGGTTTGTTCATTACTGTTTTTGAAAAAACTATGTACCCCCATCCCTTTTTCCGCCTTTAAAAGTTTCAGTGGAAAAGCATGGCTTGAATCTCCTCCACTTTCAACACTGCAAGAATATTAAATGGGGAGACCATCTCCGAAAAAAAATCGATTTTGAAGCACACAACGACTAAACCACATAACCACAAACGCCGGAATAAAGGTATCTCTTTTTTAACCTAGACTATGCATTTTTGACGAAACAAAGCCGGCATTTTTTAGACCATCAATAAACATCTGTTAATATACAAACAGAAATGAGTATATAAAATTGGGGTCGAAACTGCATTTCATTTCTTTGCAACACATACACACACACACACACACACACACACACACACACACACACACACACACACACACACACACACT
>NW_004797416.1:1128122-1135622 GCF_000002075.1 Aplysia californica
AGTAGTAGTAGTAGTAGTAGTAGTAGTAGTAGTAGTAGTAGTAGTAGTAGTAGTAGTAGTAGTAGTAGTAGTAGTAGTAGTAGTAGTAGTAGTCGTCGTCTTAGATGGCCGTTGGAGCACCAAGAATGACCGGGCAACCACTTTTCCCCACCCTTCATTATTTCCAGCCTTTCGTAGGGCTTCACCCAACTTTAAACTTGTCCATTCTGTTATGTTGTTTTCCCATTTCTTTTTCTGTCTGTCATTCCTTCTCCCTCCTTGTACAGTGCCTTGTAGGATCAACTGGTCATCTTTGCAAGTCCTGTCGATCTTTTTATGTGCACATGCTATACCAATTTGAGTTTCTTTACAGAAGTGAGAAGATTTTTATAGGGCCCAATGACATGCCTGATTTTGTCCCTTCCTCATTGTCCCTTACTTTCTCATGATCTTTGTAGGAGAAGCCCAACAGTCTTCGAAAGCATCTCCGTTCTGTACGTCGTATCTTTCTCTTTAACTCTCCTGTAAAGGTCCATGTCTCACAAGCGTACAGGAAGACTGAAATGACCAAGAAAGCATCAGCCTCATTTTGCAACTGAGTGCAATGTTCTTGTCTTTCCATATTATGGTCTTGAGCTTCAAAAATGCACAAATTGTTTGGGCAATCCTGGACAGTATTTCTTGCTTTGATCCTTCATCCGTCACCACTGAACCTAAGTATCCGAAGCTCTGATCAGTTTCTAGGCTTTGGTCATCAATTCTAATGTCTGAGCTGGTTCCTTTGATGCTGCTGGTCATCAGTCTTTTCTGCACTGATCTCCATGCCAATATGTTGATGATGCCTTGTCCACATAGTTGACTAACTTGACAAGCTCTTTTTCTTTCCCTGAAAGGGCATCAATGTCATCAGAAAAACTTTTGTTTGTAATTGTTCTGCCATCAATTCTAACTGATCCGTTATAGCCGACCACAGCACCGGTCATGATAAACTCATTCAAGCACTTTAAAATGTTTTTGTGCGTTATTATCTTCGTAATTGTCTGTTGAAAGGTGACCATTATCGAGCAATTAAGCAACAAAACTACAACTCAGCTATGTCAGCACACCAACAGAAATAACAAACATGAACACTAATACTACAACTACATCCACGAACAAAAACAACATTTTGAAGTTAATTGAGACCTGCTCCCCTTGTGGGTAAGTATGTGCTATCGGGTATCACCGTCATTTAACTTCGAAACGATATCCTTGCTCACAGAAAAAGACTAGAGAAGCTATCGTAATGGAGCCTCGAAGGAGAACGCATCATGGAGGCAAAGTAGAACGAACCAAGAAGTGTTCAAAAAGGCGTAAGTGGAAGGTCTTTAATAAGAGCATCACGAAGACCGAAGAGACTACTGCGATTCGTTGTCCGCTCAACTATTTCGCTCAATAATGGTTTCAAGTGCTGTGTTGAGAGGTTCTTGAATCCCACAATCATGGGGAATGTAGATAGCTTTCTAGATCTAGCTATCGCGTTTGATTTTTAAGGTAAAAAATTAAATCAATTTTGATTAATAGTATAGACTTGAGAAACTGTTACTGTCTGGGAAATAAAAAGAAAAAAGAGGAGAGAGAGAGAGAGAGAGAGAGAGAGAGAGAGAGAGAGAGAGAGAGAGAGAGAGAGAGAGAGAGAGAGAGAGAGAGAGAGAGAACCACATACACAGATAACCTGATCAGCTTTAAGACAAACAGTACGATCAGAAAAACTGAACTGGTCAGAACTGAAAACAGGAAGGAATGGGGTACCATGATCATCAATGTCTACCTCAGACCAGACCCTGGAAGAAGAAGAAGAAGAAGAAGAAGAAGAAGAAGAAGAAGAAGAAGAAGAAGAGGAGGAGGAGGAGGAGGAGAGGGAAAAAAGAAGAAGAAAAAGAAGAAGAAGATATCGCTCACAGCCCATACTGAGACCGTCAACATTTACTATCAGTCTTCCTGTTCTATCGCTCTAGCCCAATGTGAGTAATATGCCAGTCAGTAACCCCTTTAATATGGCGTTCGCTTTCATATTATCAAAGGGATCGTGTTGGACTAAAACTGTATTTCTCTTGCGTGTTTTACTTTTCAGCGTTTTGTCTTTCAGCTCTGGGATTACTGAATTTATTTTTTTTTAAATGTGGAAATAAATGTCAAGCCCATGTTATCACCCATTAAAGCACAGCTTCGGTGACAAATTAATGTAGCACTGACAGAGAAGAATAGCACAACGTATTATCAATTGTTATGCCACAACCCATTTGTTTACAAAAAGTACGCAATACGTGTACTGTACTTCCAAAAGGTGATTAAAAAATAACGTAGGCGTAGAGATACCAAAGAGCGGAAGGACCTGACATGCCAATATCTGTAAGTTACCATAATGAATGGTCCTTTCTTGATGCTTAACCAGCATATTCTTCTTAGAGTGACTTCCCCTTAGGTCAACGAACCTTCCAAATTATTTCCTTTTACTAACCTAAGCTACTCCGCAAAAAATGTCACCAGTTTCGGCAAGTCTTATAATCTGGAGCTTCCAAAACTTGGTTTTTGATATTTGTAGGTGGGTAGTATTGAACCTATTCATCTTTTTGGTTTGTGTAGATTTTTTAACGGCTGTAGAGTCAACAAACTTCATACGTTCTGTGCAAGGGTGGGGGGGGGGGGGGGAGGGATGTGTTGATGAATAATGCGTGGTCCTGCAGAAGTTAAAGCAATTTGGTTGTCTGCCATAGCACGACTGGGAATGGTCGAGGTGAAGGCTATGCTGAATAGTTTTGACTTGAAAGAGGCCAACGGCGAGACAATTTCAAATTTCAAAGAAATCTTACCGGAAAAGGCAGAAAAACAAGAGCTCGGCTTAAGAAGAAAAGAGAACAAAAAGCAGGACAGATTAAAAGAGAATCAAAAGGAAGGACACTGAGAAATTAAAGAAGCTCGAGTGGAGAAAGGAGAGAATAGGAGAATGCTGAAAGAAAAAAAAAAGGCCAGAACTAAAATACAGCGAAATACCATAACAAATGCAAAGTATAGAATTACTAGTAGTGTATTGAACAAAACTAAAATAAAAACTGAAAATAAGACCTACCCTGTTAATCCACAGTCGCCATTATTCCAATTGTTGTAAACTGACCCCTCAGTATAGGCTATTCATTCTTGTCCCCTCAAGTTTTGCGTGTTTTGGGTTCTAAATACTGATCATGTAGGAATATGAACCATTTTTAGTGCCGATACCTCTATCTCTATTTCTATATTATATTTGTGGAAGTTCGTCACTTTGACCGCCTAAAACATCCGAATCACATTCGGATTTGACAAAATTAGTAGTGGTTCAGATCATTTAAAGGGTGCACAGTTTAATTGAGGAGCCTGAAGTCACTGAAGTTTAATTTTCAGTTTTTCTTTAGTTTCTTTTTGATGTAATCTTGGGAAAGTCCGTCTTCTAAGATTCCATTGTAAACAAGTGAGGTTTCCGTTCACTAGCTCTGCGCACTTAAATTCCACGCCTTTAAAATTCTGTAGTGTACAACCACGAAAGCGGAATTGGGAATCAATTTATACGTCCATTATATATTTGGCAACTTGGAAACACATATGTCACTTTCTCCATAATTTTGCGACAGCTACAGAGTTGAAAGTTGGCAAGTACTTGCAAAATGATAGATATATCCCCATGGTGGAGCTCGCTTTTTGATTTATTCATTTCCTGAATTTAGAAAAATATATTTGACCAAAAGTTCCTGTCCTTCTTTGAGCTTGGCGATTATTCCACAGAGAAACGAAACATTTCTGCATATTATCCTGTTCTTCACAGCGGAATACAGATCTAGACCTTTTAATTTTTTTTTCATCTCTCAATATGTATTACTCTATTCCAGTAGAGTGCACATTTAGTAGGGCAATGACTTTCAGTTGATGTTAATGCACCGGTCATACCTTTCATCGAAAAGGGGGACAGCTAGTATAGTATATTTCTGAACGTTCGTCACTTTGACCGCCTAAAACTTCCGAACCTCTTAACTTTCGAATTCGACAAATTAATGGTGGTTCAGAACTTATTTAAAGGTGCACATTGAGGAGCCAGAATTAAGTCACTGTAGCTTAATTTTCAGTTTTTCTTTAGTTTCGTTTTGATCAAATTTAGGGAAAGTCCGTCTTCTAAGTCATCATTGTAAACAAGTGAGGTGGTTTCCGTTCACTAGCCCTGCGCACTAATTCCACACTTTTGAAATTCAGTAGTGCACAACAACGAAAGCGGAATAGAGAATCAATCTATACATCTAGATTTATTATATATTTGGCAACTTGGAAACATATGTGTCACTTTACCCATAAAACTACAACAGCTACTGGGTTGAAAGTTGGCAAGTACCTGCAAAAAGATAGATTACGGAGCCCGATTTTTTAAAAATTCATTTCATGAATTTAGAAAAATATCTTTGGCAAAAAGTTTCTGTCCTTCTTTGGCCTTAATGATTTTATTCCACTGAGAAATGAAACAAATCTGCGTATGCTGTACTTCTCATCAGAAGTGCCGGAAGTGATATTTCTCTAGGCGCATTTTGTTTTCAGAGTATAGATCTAAACCTTTTAATTTTTTCAAGATTTATTGCTCCATTCCAGTAGAGTGTAAATATAGTAGGCCAATGAGTTTCAGTTAATGTTAATGCGCCGATCATTCCTTTCATCGAAAGGCGGCCCAGCTAGTATAATATATTTAACTTCCCTCTGGCTTTGTGTGTTCCTTAGTGACCTTTGTCATTGCTAACAATGTACAGGTCCCGTTTTTGGTCTCGGTTAAGGAACATGGCCTAACGGGGAGGTAAAAAAACTGTCATGGTCAGCGAACATGGCCGTGGTGTGGTTCTTCAGAAAAGAGAGAAAAAACCCCGCTTCTCCTGACCTATAAATGCATTCAGGAGATCTAGTATAACCACATTGTGACTATTATAACAGGCCATAACATCTTCCCTTGTATACGTGCCTTGCCGTGACAGGGAAGCTTGCGAGCCCTTAGGATCCCCGGAGCTATACAAGAGGGGACTTCGGTCCTAGGCAGGTTCTACCAAGCTGGCCAGGTGGTCGGGGAGGGGCCTGACAAATGCGCCAGCTGCGGTTGATGGGGGTGGTCTACCTTAGCAACGAAGTCTAGAGTTGTGTAGAGAGCAGAGATATGTATCACAAGATATTTGAAGGATCTAGGGGCACGATAGCAAGGTGTGTGGCTCACTAGGGCGCGTCAAGACCCAAAAGACGATAGTGGCCGGCCACCGTGGAAAAGGTTGGGAACTGACCACGTATTTTTCAAAGAAACGTAATGACCGAAGAAATTAAAACAAACTGTCATACAGACACCTCGGGCCACCCTGCCGGGTGGATGCCTTTTGTAAAAACGAACTAGGAAGAAACGAGTACTGCATCACCGAGGAGGGTTAATAATGACGACGCTGACCAAATTCCCCCGGGAGTGCTGCAGTCTGACGGTAACCTTCCAAAGTATGAAAGGAAGTGTTTTAAAATTGGAGTATGGAAAGTGAGAACCCTCTACAAACCAGGGAATTTAGAGAACCTAATTAAAGAAGCAAGTGAGCTGGACACAGATATTTTAGGTATATCAGAAACTCGTTGGACCGATGATGGTGTAACAAAGAAGGAAAGTAGATCTAGTAAAAGTGAACAGCAGCAAGGCAGGCCCCGACATGAAGTCCAAGAAAACAAAAACAATATTCCTATCAAAATCTTCTGGAAAAAACAACAGACATAACTGCAGATGGGGAGAGAATCGAACAATTCCACCAATTCAAGTATCTAGGGGCAACAATCACAGATGATGGAAGAAGTGAAAAAGAAATAAACATAAGAACAGCAGCTGTAAAAACAAGATTCAGCCAAATATACAAACACTTTTAATCCAGGCAACTATCTCTCACTTTTAGAAAGAAAATGCCGGAATGCTCCATCTTCCCCATATTCCTATATGGTGCAGAGACCTGGACTTTGACCAGAAAAAAAAGAAAACAAAATAAATGCGTTTGAGATGTGGTGCTACCATAGAATGGCCAGAATACGTTTGAAAACAAAAAAGACACACAAAGAGGTGTCTCAGATTCTACACGCAAGATAAATCCTGCTGAACGAAATAAAATGTAGTAAAATGCAATGCTATGGCCATTTAAAACGACACGAGACTATTGTCAAAGATGTCCTTGAGGGAAAGAAGTGGGGCAGGAGAGTCAGAGAAAGGCAAAGAATGACATGGATGGACAACATAAGGACACGGACTGGCCTGGATATGACAGAATGTGCAATGGCAGCTCACGACCGTGTAAGATGGACGGCCATTACACGTCAACCTCTGAGTCAGAGATGACACCTCCAGGTTACCAGAATAACAACAATATTCCTATTCAAAATTGTGCTGAGAGACCTATGCACACCAGCGTTTGATGTGTTGCGGCTAGGCGCTTCGCTGTCGCAAGCAGGACACCTGAGTTCGATTCCCGAGTGGGGAGGATTTTTTATCAAGTACATGTATATCGGTCGTTAAGCTGGGATGTTGTACTTGCTTATCCTGGCTCTGCCAGACAGTGTCGGCGGAAGCACGCCTCTTAAATTACATGTATATATATACATTGTGTCGATGGAAAGTAAAATCATTTGCATTAAAAGAAAGGCTTGAGTATAGCGAGTTTCACCATAGTTCCACAAAATTATTCAGATGAAGAATGTGTTTTTCGAAAGTCATAATCCAACCAAATACATAATACCCGCTGTAGATGATTGGACCGCACATACAAAAATAAAGCACAGACTATAAGAAACCTCTTTCACCCCAAGAGCAGCTCGTCATAACACACTGTGACACTTGCACACCAGCATCTCATGAGAAAAGACCAGAAATTTATGGCCACGATAAAGCACATTACAAACACGAACTTTAACTCTCGTCAATAAGGCCACACATCACTTTGGTCTGAACCACTAATGAAAGACATGTTTAGATTACATTTGACAGCACGTGTAACGAACGAACACTAACGTTTCCAAAGGGCTGTCTTGAATTGCCCCCCCCCCCCCCGAAAACGGGCTGGCATATCAACAATGAACTTCTAATTCACCACTGTCATGTCTCTGTCGCATTCCATATAGCTGTTGCCTCTCACTGGAAATGAGATTTTCACTTGTTAGTACCTTTCCTGGTGGACAACAACATGACAGAGAAACCAGATCAGCGTCCAGTTCTTGTTCTGGCCTGTGCACGAGTCACATCAACTGGCAGAACGGGTAGAAAGTAATGTAGCGGCATGCTGGCCACATCGTTTCCACCCTTTTTGCAGATTGTCTCGTAACAGTACAGGTGTACTGTTTCATCATTTAGAGAATAGATTTTTAAGGAAAAGAAAGATAGCTGCTAACGAATGTACAAATTGTTTGCTGAGATGTTTGGGCAGCTCAAGTTCTTCAAAAAATCAAAGGTTAGCGTTACACTGGTGCCGATGA
>NW_004797416.1:1137942-1147695 GCF_000002075.1 Aplysia californica
GCTAAATCAGAAAAATAGACCATTAGATGACAGTAAATGACTTATATACACTATAACAACTCACATTTTCTCTCTCTCTCTCTCTCTGTCTCTCTGTCTCTTTGCCTCTCTCTCTCTCTCTGACACACGCACAAACAAACACACACACACACACACACACACACACACACACACTCACATTCAGACAGAGAGAGAGAAAGAGAGAGAGAAAGAGAGAGAGAAAGAGAGAGAGAGAGAGAGACAGACAGACAGACAGATAGACAGACAGACAGAAAGAGAGAGAGAAAGAGAGAGAGAGAGAGAGAGAGAGAGAGAGAAAGAGAGAGAGTTGCACGTAGGCATGCTAGCACTAACACACACGCACAAACACACACACACACACACACACACACACACACACATACACACACGCTCACACGCTCACACAAACACACACAAACATCCAATCAGTAGCTAGATATATCCAACTCACCCTAAAAAGCTGACAAATGCCGTGCTTCTCAAGGTACTCCTTCACAGCACAATCAGAACTACAAACATCAGAACTCAACGGCTGCCGAAATATTTCTGGCTTCTTCAAAATATTTTGGTCAATGTACTCTTTGATCTGGATCGATGACAACATAACATTTATATTAGAAAAGGTCACGCCCCTTAGAAGCTCAATGTGTTTGAAAAAACAAACGATTTAAACGGCAATACCTCAGTAATCTTCGCACCAAACTCTACACAATATTAAACTAAAAAAAATTATTATAAGCAAGAAGACGTCAAATTTGTCGGAATGAAGAAAATCGACGAAAACTCTGTTGTCCGGTGTCTTGGTCTTGGTTGTAGGACGTTGTATCACTTCCAGCTAGGGTTGGCCCTGACAGGCAGGGTCGAAACACGCTTTCTGAATTATCTAATTTGTGTTGATGAGGTCTTCAAAATACATTCGAAATTGTCTAAGACGGTCATAGATTGTCGATGATACAGTGGCCGTAGTAGACAGGTGGCCGTCTTACATGGTGTCATTATAGTAAAAAAAAAATCTGCTCAAGGGAGGAAGTGAATAGTGGATATTTGAACAGGTAATTGTCTTATCCAAGTGGCCATTTGAGCAGATTCAAGTGTACCTATTTTGTTAAAACTCATTACAGTTACAGTCAACCTGTAAAGATCGTCTGTCAAGACGCAAAATGCTATCAATCTTTACCTGCGGCACTCTTTCGATGTACGTGGGCAGATGGTCCATGGAGTGCTCGCCCAGACGACCCACGTCCCAGCTGGTGAACTTGGGCTGTGGCTGTCGACCAAATCTCAACGCTTTCTTTTTCCCTTTTTTAGCCCGAGCTCCAGACTCCAACGACATAGCCTTTGTACCATCTCCCTTTCCGGCGCATTTGGCGCCAGTTTCTTCTCTTGCTGCTGATGCTGCTGCTGTTATACCTTGGGCAGTCTTACCCGTGAGTTGCTGCGGAGGATGTGG
The DNA here is from genome assembly GCF_000002075.1 of Aplysia californica. Taxonomy (NCBI): domain Eukaryota; kingdom Metazoa; phylum Mollusca; class Gastropoda; order Aplysiida; family Aplysiidae; genus Aplysia; species Aplysia californica. The sequence continues at coordinate 1,139,414 of NW_004797416.1, forward strand.
CGACCGGACGGTATGATGGTATGAAATACTCGGTTCTTTGTATGCCTCACTCTTGAGAGAGACAGAAAGATAATATTATGCACTGACGATGTTTTGTTTTTTTGCTTTGGATCATATCAAGGAAATCAAGATAAGAAAGGAGGGAAAGAGCACTTGAGCAATCGGCTTTCTCTGAGTCTACCGCCCAATCAAAGCTGTACCATGCATAAGACGCGAAACGGACATCATATTTTATTTTTTTTAATAAAAAAAAAGTAATTTTCAATAAAACCTCGATATAACGTATTCTCTTCGGACCCAAGAATTTGAACGTTTTACCCAGGGTACATATTATAAGCGACCAACTTCCCCCTCATCCCCACCCCCCAAAAATGTGTCGAGTAACATTCATTCATGTTTTCATTACCTTTTCTTTTTTACAGAATAGGCCTAGTAAAAAAGGCACCCTTCATTATGGTCTAATCGGGTTGGTTTACTGTTTCGGGTTTTATACTTTTTTTCCTTTCTGTTTATTTTTTGGTTTTGTTTATTTCAAACTAATATCACATACAATATGCATGGGGAATTTATGATCGTGATAAATATGGGATTCATGGTGGTGATGATGACACATTATGGCTATAAAGTGTAAGGCCGCTAGAGAGATAACGCTTTCATGTTCAACATTAATTGAGGACTGCCCACCCACCTGTATAAATATTTTAGTAATCAACAAATAAAAAAAATAGCAGATCTAGTCTGGCTAATAAGATCGTAATAATGGACGTGGATAGTAATGCTCCCTGGGGTGTCAAGGACAGTCGTTGTCGGTTCGAGGATGTAATTGGTGTAAACAAAACCGTGGTAGAATAGGTCTCGGCGTAGTCAGGTTGTGGATAAAAGGGGGACAGGGGGATGGTTGGATGGGGGGGGGGGGAGTATTTATTGGCCATTGACTTAATTCTTGTAAAATAGAATCAACCGACGGGACGCGTCACAAATTTTTTATCGTGATTTTGAGTCAGTAGTAACCATGTTGTGCGTCTCAACTGATTGTTTCAAACATTGATCACCCACAACACAATGACCAGGAATTTTGAAACATGCTTTCAAACCGATTTTGGTCTTTCTCCAGGCTTTTCCTCAGATAATAGTTTTCAAAAGGCAAAGTGGTACCAATGAGTGACTGCAAGAGATCTGTACACAGATCTTCTTCTTCTTCTTCTTCTTCTTCTTCTTCTTCTTCTTCTTCTTCTTCTTCTTCTTCTTCTTTCTTCTTCTTCTTCTTCTTCTTCTTCTTCTTCTTCTTCTTCTTCTTCTTCTTCTTCTTCTTCTTCTTCTTCTTCTTCTTCTTCTTCTTCTTCTTCTTCTTCTTCTTAGAATTATAATAAGTTCAATAAGTAGGACTTTCAGTTCCCTTCAGACATAATATTTCCTCGGAACTGAATATGACACTCTCCCTGAAAACTAAGAACGAATCACCCACTGATACTATATTGAATTAATTACCTTGTGACAAAATCTCTATTACTCTAGAAGGATGGGATTGGAATGCCCGAGACGTATGTGAGGAATTTTACCATTGTTTTCTCCCCAGGGTCGTCGTCGCGACTGGCGCGAAAGGTTGTCCCATGAGTGTGGGCGCCACTGTCATCGTAGTCCTCTCCGTTGTCCCATCCTTGACCTCCAGCCTGGGTCCGGTGGTTGTCATCTTCTCCACTGGACACTGAACCGTGGCCTGATGACCTGGAGGCCGCTGGCTTTTTTAAGTCGGGTGAAACTGAAGTGTAAAATGTAATTGTAGACGTTTTACACTCCCTTCGACAATAGACAGATTATTCAGGGGACAGGCCACTTCGACTCTGCTTGTAAAGGTCAATCTTGGCTAAGAAGTATGCAATGTGGTCTCAGCAGAAAGGTGGAGATACTCGATAAAAATACTCCCCATGCGGAAATCAAACTCATGTCTTCTGCGAGGGACGGTGAACCGCCTAACCGCTACACCCCTGACGTTGGTCTGAAGTGCAATAACAGAGATAGTTCTTTGTATTTTAAAAGACATTGTTTTTGTATCGGAATCCATTTGATTGTACCACCTGCAACTCTTTGCCCTTATCGGTCTCTACTAGCATGTTGCTCACTGGGACAAAAACAACTTTTTATAAGCAGAAAATATGCTTGGAAAGTCGCCTCGATCAACATCCCCTACAGTTTTAATCGTTATAAAAGTATAGAGAACTTCAAACTGAGCACACTTTAAGTGACTTTAACGAATAGCATTGATTGATTAACTGCGTGAATGCTTACGTGCTTGATTGATTGATTGATTGATCGATTGATCGCTTTGGTTTTTTAAAATCTATTTATTAGAGGCGCTAACTCTGTAGCTAAATCAGAAAAATAGACCATTAGATGACAGTAAATGACTTTATGGTGTTGACAGGGGCTAAGGCCATCATACTGGCTAGGTGTAAAGCAGACGTCAGCATGTGGTCCGACTCTGATTTGTCTGACCGAGTGCTCTAGACTTTTTTAAAAAACCAACAATAAAAGCAAACACCTTAAATACCATTCCACCGCCAAAAAAATTCGAGCTCTTATTGTCTACGAATATACACAAGGAATACATTTTTTCTCAGAGCGTGAAGAATACAATGTACCGTAGCTAAAGCAAAATAAAAATCTAATAAATCAGCCTAATTTAGATTTCATGCAAAAAGTCCGACCCTGGATGAGAGAGATACAACGTCCCAGCAAACTCGTGGAGACACTCCATGAAAAAAAGGAAAAATCTCTCCACCTGGGAGGTACAGATAATATAACAATGGAATTGAGCATGGACAAGTGTTGGCTTTTAAAGAACGTTCTAGAAATATAATTTAGTTTTGACGGTTTCAACTGGCAATTAAAAAAAAATCTCATTACTTATCTTTTTTGGGTGGTTGGAGGGTGCTCTGGTGTGGTTTGCTTCTTCTTTCCTATCAAACATCTATCGTCCTTATCTCCCCTTCTTCTTTTTTATGTTTGTTACTCTCTTGTAACACCTCTAATCTTCAGGCGTTCATATGACCTTATGCAGTTGCGAGCGCCGTAAAACCTCTACTAAAACTAAACTAAACTTATTTTTACCTAGCTTCAACTTTTCTCTGAGCTCGGGGGCAATCTCTGCCAAGTCCTTCGGCTCTGGAGACATCAGCGTCTCGTGACTTTGGTCCACAGGGTTCTTGTTCTGCCGACGATTGGGGGCGTCTTTGGACATCTCGGGAGGCGCGTTCTTTGAATGAGTGGTGGACTCCTTCTGCTCCTCATCTTGGCCTTGTTGTTGGTCTTTCGTTTGTTCGCTTTCCATGATATTTCCTGTTCACTGGGATCGATAATTATGTCTTTTGAAACACATGTTTCTTTTTGTTTTTACACAATCTCATTGAGTTATATACACGATAACAACAACTACAAAAATACTCGCTTTGCACACAACGACATACACGTTACACACATACACAACATACAAACACACACACACACACACACACACACACACACACACACACACACACACACACAAACAAACACTTACATACACACACACACAAACACAAGCATACGACATACACACACAAACACATGCATACGCATGTACTTTCATAACGCATTTAAAAAAGAATTAATGGTAGACGTTTCACCCCTATCAAGACTAATAGATCATATAGGAGCCGGTTGCTCTGACTCGCCTGCTTGGGCCAACCCTGGCTGGGCGAGATACAGCGTCCCACGAGACCAACGGAGATGATCGCTTTAAAAAAAAAAAAAGAAGAAAATTCTCCACCCAGGATGTGTAAATGTATCTAACAATGGAATTGAACACGGTGACATGTTTTCCTCTAAAGAGAGTTATAGAATTAGATCTATATGTACGATTTGGTTTTGACGGTTTCCATGAGCAGCCTTTTTGCGTGTACTCTCAATACTCATCTTATTCTGATCTTATTGCGGAACTGGGTCAAAGATACTGTACTACAAGATGATTTACTGAAACATTTGAGGTACTTATAAAAGAAACTTCCGAAATATAACTGAGTGACAGCGTATATTTGTTGATTTTTCTGTTTGAAACTATCTTAAGGAGTGGCGCGTATCTTGCGCACTAAGAGTAGGAAGAACAAGGAATGTTTTCCAAGAACATCTAGATCTATAAAAACTGAACAAAATACCACCTTCGGTAGGGAGTCTACAAGAAATCATGTCGATCGTCGCGAGCGAACTAGAATTTAGATTTAAATCTTTACAACGAATAAGTCTGAAGTTGCTTTTATCAAATGTTTTCTTATAAATAATATACATGTATACACTAAAATTGTTAGCGTCCAACCAAGCTATTACATTTAATATAATTTTTGGATCTTCTATTTAAAAAAATAGTAATTTAAAATTATAGAAAGTAAAATAAACACCTTTAGTGGGCTCCCTAACTCCACCCCCATGGCAAATTTTAGTAGGAACATGCCACTTGGCACACAAGTACCTTGAACAAAACTTAGAATTTTGATAAACGGACACAAGCTCTATCTGCATAATTTCACTCTAATTTGCATAAATTAAAAGTGGCCGGCATTGAAAAATCAAGCAAAATAAAAACAACTCTAAATTATCATACACATCTTTGATTTTCATGAAAATGGTGTCAAAATATATGTTTTTGTGGATGCCTTAACCATTGAAATAAAAATTTTGGATGTAGAAGGTCCGGTTTTTTAATTATTCAATATGTTAGTCACATGATGTGATTATGAAGTATATATATTTTGCATATTTCAAATTGACCAGCTTGGACCTCCGCTTTCACAAGTCACCCCATTGATGATGCTTTCCCTTTTTAGGGAATCAGCTCACAGTCCTATGATGGTATTCCATGGGATGAACAGTGTTGCTGCTGTTACAAAGCAATTGAATCCAGGACAGACCCCGGTCATGGTTTCTAATCAGCCTCTCTTTACATTGGCAAAGAAGATTCTGAGGAAATTTTCAGATGTCTTGGGAGAGGACAAGTTTGTGGTGATTCTTGGGGCGCTGCACACTGAGAAAATGCTGTTTGAAGGGCCTAGGGGAGTGGCTGGAAGGGAGTGGATGGACATCACTTCTGTCAGTCAGTGGTGTGACTTCAAGTGGACTTGCTGATTCTATGATATAGGTGACACATCTGACCCGCACTCGCTGCATGCACCAAGTCACAGCTGTTGTATAGTTTACTCAGACAAGCCCATCGTGAATACCTGACAACAACTATTGAAGGTGAGCCATTGGAACTGGATGCTTGGATTAGGTATCAGCGACACCGAGAACCGCAATTCTTGTACTGGCACCAGACTCTTGAGCTGCAGGTGATGGTTCTGCAGTTTGTGAAGTTGATTCGGACTGCAGCGTTTGATCGGTACTTAGTGACTTTAGAACATATCATGCCATGGATGTATGCTCTGATCACATACACTTTTTCCGCAATCTACCCATTCATCTACGAGATATGTGTGGACTTCGAGAAATACATCTAACAGTTCATAAAGAGTTCATGAAGGGAAAATTCGTTGGACAGAAGACAAGTCGTGCATTTTCTAGCATTGCCTTGGACCAAATTCATGAGCAGCTCATCGGTTCTCTGAAAGGTGATGGAGGAATAATTGGACTGACTGAGGATCCTGCAGCCCTTGAAAGATTTATGATTACTGGACCAGTACTTGCTCGCATCATTGAGGAATTCGAAAACACACCTCAAAACAGTCACAGGAAGCGCCATGAACAGTATCCTAAATGTCGAGAGACTTTCAGAGAAGATGTGAATGGCCTAATCAGTGCATTCTCTGATGTGGGAAATCTTTTCCTTGAAGTATCTGGGCAATTGATTTCTCTTGACAGATCCAGAATCATGACAGGTGATGTTATGAGCTCTGTGAGAAACATCACAAAAATTGGAAAAGACAAGTATGATACATTCTTTTCAGAAAGGGTTTAATCCAGCACATCCCCATGGACCTCCACCTTTCACCTGAATAGATTGCCTCTTTTCGGTGTAAAAGCCCAACAACGTATAGGAAAATCCGACCTTGCTTCCATGAAGGAAGAACGAACCCAGCTTATTCAAATGATGCTCTCTGGGCACTCAGGAAGGGACATTGGTGAAGAAATGTTTGCACATGAGAACACTACATGACCACCATCTCTCAGTTCCCAGGGTCAGATGCACAAAGGAACTAAATCTGAAATTCTCAAGTGCCTCGAAGGTGGCAGTGGCATGCGGTGTCGAGTGACATCATCAACCAAAGTAGCGAGTAACTGGCAAGGATTTTTACGGGTCGATGAGAACAAAACAGAACTGTTTTCTCTGTTAGCAGGAAAAATGCAAGAGATGTACACAGAGGGCAAGCAAGTTGTTACAACCTTCGGAGAGAATGTTCTCACTTCACCTGTTCACTCAAGTACTCGCGCTTTAGCACATTGTATTCACGAGGAAGCTGATTCAAGGATTTTTTAATGTTGTAGAGAAGGATTTAAACACATCACCATTCGTGCTAGTGACAGTGATGTGGTGACAATAGCTATGTCCTGTTTCCAAGATCTCAGCCTTGATGAGCTCTGGATAGCCTTTGGATCCGGCAAATCATACAGACATATCCCAGTTCACCAGATTGCTATGCAGTTGGGACCATCCAAGTGTCGAGCTCTTCTAGTATTTCATTCTCTGACCGGCTGTGACACCCCCTCAGCATTTCAAGGAAAAAGCAAGTGAACAGAATGGGCTGTTTGGCAGGAATTCGCAGAACTCACTGCAGCACTTCAGCGCCTGTCAACATTCCCTAGTAGAATCGATGATGATGTCATGTCCTATGTAGAGGCATTCATCGTTCGCCTTTACGACAGGTCCTTGGACATCACATCAGTCAATGCAGCACGCATGGAATTGTTCTACTACAATGGTAGGCATTTTGAGAACTTGCCACCTACAAAGGATGCATTGTACAACACACATTACGCGCAGCATATCAGGCAGGCCATATCTGGGGCCAAGCCCTCATCTGTTTTCAACCCTTGCCTGACCCATATGAATGGGGATGGGTCATGACAAATGACAAGTGGTTACCTCGATGGACAACACTTGTCCCTATTACAAAGAACCACAAATGCCTTGTGACATGTCAGTGCAAGAAAGTGTGAAAGCCTCCATGCAAATGCTGCAAAACTGGGGTGAAATGCAGTACTCTCTGTGCATGCAGGGGAGTTTGTTTCAATCAAGGAATATAATGTGTACATATCAGTGAACATAACGCATTGGTTATTGAAAGAATAGGCAAAATATGGGTGAACCTGGTCTGCTGAAGGGATTTTAAATTACAAAAACAAAACCACATGTGTAGTCCTAGCATCTTCCCAAAATTATGGTTGTGCGTCGTTTTTTTTATTTTTCAAGGCGGCCATTTTTAATGTATGCAAATTAAGAGTCAATTTGACCTTTTATGATAATTCTTTGGGTGTCATTGAGTTTGTCAGCCAGAACTTACTATGAAACAACACATTTATATTTCTATCATTCTTCTGTCAAAAGTTATATTCGGTTCGTATTTTCATTGTACTTCAGTGGCGGCCATTTTTCATTTATGCTGGTTAAGAGTGAATTTGACCTTTTATTATAACTTCGATGGTGTCATTGAGTTTGCCAGCCATATATTTATATGAAACAAAACCAAAATTAATGTTCCACATTTTGTCTGTCAAAGTTATACCCAGTTACCATTTTCATTATATTTCAGTGGCGGCCATTTTTAATTTGTGCAAATTAGGAGTGAATTTGACTTTTTATTATAACTTTGATGGTGTTATTGAGTTTGTCAGCCATATATATGTATATGAAACAACACCAAAATTTATGTTCTACCATTTGTCTGTCAAAAGTTATATCCAGTTATCATTTTCATTATATTTCAGTGGCAGCCATTTTTAATTTATGCAAATGAGGGCCTGAATATGCATGTGGACCTTGTATCCGTTTCTATTTTCCAATGATATGGTGTAAGGTACTTACATGCCAAGTGGTTCCTTCCTACTAAAATTTGCAGTGGGTAATGGGACTGCTGGCCTAAGTCAGCCCACTACTTACGCATGTTTTATCTTTGAAAGCATATTATTATCAGATCTACATTTTTGGCAGAAAGCGTTCTTCTTGCTGGTTCTGGAAGGACTTCCGTAACGAGCGACCACCCCAGCCTACGCAATAAAGAAGGGACTTTTGAGTGGGATATGTAAAAGATAGGGTTTAG
>NW_004797416.1:1149957-1156081 GCF_000002075.1 Aplysia californica
GTCTTAGGCAGCGTGAGTGAGTGGCCAAACGGAAATTTTATCTTCCTAGTGTACTGTTTCATACAACATATAGACGTGGAATTTCTTACATTGCTCTTTTATAAGCTGGGGCGAGGGTGGAATGAGAACGTTGTTTAGACAAAGTCTATGCTAATATTTTCAACACTCGTGTTTCAAGCCTTTGTTTGTGCTCTGCAGGGTGTAGCTCTCCAATAATGACATCAGTTCTGTTTAAACTGTGTCCGAGTCCAGGTTGTACATGGCTGTTCTCTGAAGTTATCTTGACATTTTCTTTCTGGTCTTCTTCTTGATTTTTTTCCTGTATTTGGTCTCCAAATCATAATATGTTCTTGTATCTTCTAGTAACCCGAATCGCTATCTTTTCTTTCAGGAACGTTGCTTTGAAATGTCAAAGACAGACGTGGAACGTATTGATATTCTCTTCCAGTCACCTGCTAGGATAATAAAGGATACTCCACTGACGTGGAATTTTATGTCACCTGACATTGTATGATAAAGGTATGGTATTGTAAGATATGGTATTGTACAGTGCAATGTGGCAATTGTATGGTATGGTATGGTGTGATGTGATGTGGTGTAATGTGGTGTGGCTCTTCGTGGCATGTTGTGGCGGAGAGTTTTTCTACACAAAAGTGTCATAAGGGAGAGTTTCTTTAAGATATGAAACCTCCAATTTAGTGTCATTTTCCAATACAGTAGACACCCAGCTGTTTACTAAGTGCGGAGATAGAAAGTTGGAGTGAAAATAGAAGGTACCACCAATCAATTCAAACTGAAGATTTTAAAATGACCAAAAGCAAGCAAACGAGGACTATGGATTCAAGGAGACAAAGTAGTATTTTCTTTAATTTAAAAAAAGATATCGTGTCCTTACAAATGCCAGAGCCTAGACATTGATGACCGCAGCTGACTAATAGCTGTACACAATCTGAGCTCCGCGTTTCGGAGGTCGGTATCCACTCCCAGGGTCGGCAATGGCGTAGCAGAGACGGATACGGGCCTCACACTTGTTCAGAGAGTATTTACCATATCCTGGGACACGGCGTAGAATGCAGGATCTGGAGGAGAACTGCTCAACCACTATCACTTTGTGCAAACTGAGCCAGTGTCTGAATTTATACTTGGCGCCAGGAAAGGAGAACGGGTATATCCGTGCGTTTACGTAGACCTTCTTGCATATGACTGGGGATGGTGATAGATTTGAAATTATATTAGATCATTGTGCTGTTACTGTACACGAGTTATTCAAGAAGCCAGGATGTGGTGACTTGATGATTTTCTTCTAAGGCTAAGATTGCCTTCTGTAGGGTAATAGATGGCAAAAGAGGTAGAGAAAGACAAAAGAAAACAGAGCAAATGTATTGATAACGAGATGAAGAAAATAAGGACGAAACTGGAGCTTTTCAGAGAATGGCAAAGACAGGACCTAATGGCAATATGCAGAGGAAGCCTTGTAGACATCATCGTGCGAAAAGGATTAACTTTGTTCTGAGAATATATTATTATGTTTTAAGATGAAAACGTATTACATCCCCCCACCGGTCGACGGACACAATTCAAATAATCTAGCAGGCGTCAACCCCAGCTAAGAGGGATACAGTGTCTCAGCAGAAAAAAGATACTCGAGAACTATTCACCCAACACGGGAATGGAATCAGGTATTCTTCTTATGCCTGTGATGCGCCTTACCGCTACACCATAGACACTTGCAAAGAGCTATCGACACGATGATGTCCATTTAGAGCTTGAAAGAACAGAACAGACAGATGAAAAAAAAAAAGTTATTCAAGATAGGGGAATAGGGGTTGGGGGTTGTGCGGGGTCATCCCCAACGCGTACTAGTTCAAAGAGTGAAGAACCCAGGGAACTCATCGCCAAACCAAAATTTTAAAATGTCCCGAGATCAGAGATGGATCTGAACCTGGGTTGTCCACATATCTAATTCAAAAATGACAACAACTGAGTCAACAGAACGCCGCGGAAGAAGGCGCCAAAAAGAACAGAAAGCGTTGTTGTTGTTAGTTTAGACAAAGAAATAGAAAGCAACAAATTCAGGGCAGTCGACACTAATCGATAAGAATGCCAGTGGTCGCCGGCGCTTTTTGGGGGTTATTAATCAAATTAATTTTGCTTATTTGATCAACCAGCTGCCATCTGGTTCATACGCATATATACTATCCCTGTCTGTCTGTCTGTCTGTCTGTCTGTCTGTCTGTCTGTCTGCCTGTCTGTCTGTCTGCCTGCCTGTCTGCCTGTCTGTCTGTCTGCCTGTCTGTCTGTCTGTCTGTCTGTCTGTCTGTCTGTCTGTCTGTCTGTCTGTCTGTCTGTTTCTCTATCTCTCTCTCTCTATCTCTTTCTCTCTTTCTTTTTAGTAGAGGTTATACGGCGCTCGCAACTGCATAAGGTCATATGAGCGCCAGAAGATTAGAGGTGTTACAAGAGAGTAACAAACATAAAAAAGAAGAAGGGGAGATAAAGACGAAGGATGTTTGATAGGAAAGAAGAAGCAAACCACCCCAGAGCACCCGCCAACCACCAACTCTCTCTCTCTCTCTCTCTCTCTCTCTCTCTCTCTCTCTCTCTCTCTCTCTCTCTCTCTCTCTCTCTCTCTCTCTCTCTCTCTCTCTCTCTCTCTTGCAGTACACATGTGTCTATCTTTCTCCCACCCTCATGTACTCACTCTTAGTGGGCTCCACCACCAAGTGTTACCCCTTTAATAAGGACGGAGTCGTTTCATATGCTGTAGGTTTTGAGTTGTTTCACAACTAAAGCGTAGGTGGTTGGAGGGCGCCACTGATATGTCCTACTTCTTTTCTTTCTTTCTATTGTTTCTCTCTATCAGTCTTATTTTTCCCCCCAATAATTGAACGATTTTCGTAAAGCAGATAGAACATAATTTAGTTTCTGACCTCATGGTCTTTAATTGTTTAACCCCGTATCCACGATAATAGGTAAGCACAGTCGTTCTTTCACAAACAAACAAGACATCATTACGTTGGGGAGCAGCCTTTGGGGTTGTAGTTGTGGTCGTAGTGGTGGTGGTTGTAGTTGTAGTTGTTGAAGTTGTTGTGACAGCGGAGACCCTTGCGCAGACTCTGAACACCCCGCTACAGCCAAAGGAGACATGCACTTGGGCCCTCTCGAAGGAGAAGGTACGTCCTCGAACACATAATCCGTGGCTGAGATCTCGATATAGTTGCATGCTAGAGATGACTAACGGTGTCTTGTGCGAGTCCACGACGGTGATCTTTGCTGGCGAATAGCTATGCAGGTTACTGATTTTAGCCACCGTACAGCTCTCTGAAATGTTGAATAGCACAGGTAGTTTATCGCCAGTCAACCAAAGAAAACCATGATGGTGTATAATTATGTAACTTAAAAATATCATGTGCGTACTTAATTCGATCTAATAATGGTGAGGGTGCGGTGACGGAGCAACTAGTGCGCTCGTCTCAGACGGGGAAAGTCCGGGTTCGAGCCTCGGTTCGGACACGGATTTTTTTTTCGCCCCTTGAACGTCCATCTCCGAGAGGACTGAGCCAAATGGGAATTTAATGTACACTGCCTTTCCCAAGGACACAACGTTGGAAAAGGGCTAAGGCTTGGACACCCTAATTCGCAATCTCACGATTACTGGTCCGGTAGACTTACCACTGGGCTACTGATGCTACTGGGGGGAGGTTCATAACAACAGTAAGCACACAAGTAGAAACCTGTGGAAATGCAGTCTTAAAATTTTTTTATAGCTATTATCTAAAGGACCACAGACGGAAAGTATATTTGACCAACAGCCTATTGACCTCTCACGTTTTCGATCGCTGTCTATCCTTCAAAGATCACATAGATGGTGTTGTGGAAAGGGAAAAGAAGGGCTTGAATGCGCTGAAAGTCATGGTGGCTTCAGGAATGGAACAAAGGCTACTGCTTCTTATGTATCAGCAGCTGTTCTTAGCAGTAATCGATTATGGGCTCGGAATATTGGCCCTGACAAAAACCCAACTGGACAACTTGGATCGAGTTCAAATGAGACCATGCGCATCATACTAGGCTGCAACAGGGATATGCCAGTTATCTGTATGAGGCATGTATTGGGCCTAATGTCGGTGGGTAACAGACACAAAGTGGCTCAGGTCAGGGCGTACATGAGGGTGGCAGCTGATAAGCAACACCCACTTCACCAAGCCATTGGAGCAATCAAGGGAAATCGCCTAAAACGAGGAGCTTCTTGGATAGCCGAGACGGAAAACACCATAAAGGAAGTCCGCCCTCTGGAAGATATACAGCGGGGTGAAGAATGGATAAAGATGAATGAAAGACAGAAAGCAGATTTTTGGAAGGTGGTGATTACGCTGTACAGAGAATGTAGAGAGTGGCCGCAGATACGACAACTGATTGAAGACAACTCACGGCACGGAGATGTTGTTGTATACACGGATGGATCTGTTAAACAAGGGAAAAAATCGGGGTGGGGCTTCTCAACAAGAGTGAGTGGCAGATTGGTGTAGAAACAGCCCAGAGCATACGATATGACAACATCTAGCATGATTATGGAGATTGAGGCAATCACCCAGGCTCTCAAATGGGTCACAACAACTCGACAATCACATGTGATCTTTGTAACAGACTCTCAGAGCACTCTGAGGAAGATTGAAAGTGGGAACATTAGAGCTGAATTGACACAGCTCCTGAAGAAGACGACACTGGAAAAGATCACCGGGATCTTAACCCCAGGCCATGCTAGAGTCAAGGGCAATGAGCGGGCCGATTAGCTCGCTGGGAAAGAAAACCCTGAAGGAAAGCTGTGCCCTGACAAACCTGAAATTGTGCGTTCAGTCAAGGAAAATACGGGAAAAAGAAGAATCGGAATACTGTCATCTTGAGCGACTTCGTGAGCTTGGAATAGGATGGGGCGCCTGCAGAGGATCAAGACTTAGAGGGAGGAGCAGAAGGCTATGGAATCAACCATTGCTTGGAACCGTCAGCATCTACATACTTCGAGATGTGTTTCTTCAGGGGACGGAGTACTAATGAGGATGCTCCTTGTGCAGTGATGTCGGTCCTTCACACAAGTAACAAGAAACAAGTGACCTCTCACGTGTGAATGTACCGTTTATGGACCGTGGATCAATCCAAAAGTGAACATAGACTGAGACTCAGACTGCCATTAGAGAGATACAGTTTTATGGCAGGATCTAACAGCAAAAACCTTTTTCCGCTTCGCTCCACTCCATAGCGAACGTTGAATGTAAGGTCACAATATTACCGGACCGCATAATGCGCGTAGTTCATCGAACGTCTGTCCAAATATGATGCCCATTTTCCGACAACCATTCAACGTATCGAGGTTGTTTTTATTTGTTGGTGATAGACTTTTTTTTACAACTGCTAATAGTTCATAGTTCAGAGGATAAACTACTCCAACAGCAAAATATCACCTCAGAGATCACATAAAACCTTAAAAACGATACCAGAAAAACGCACTGTATGTTTCCTGTGTCTCTGTTAAAGAAGGGTTGTGTCCGACTCATTAATATAAACCTTTTGCTTCATGATGATGATGATGATGATGATGATGATGATGATGATGATGATGATGATGATGATGATGATGATGATGATTGGACGTCATCATCATGATCATCATCATCGTCGTCGTCATCATCGTCGTCGTCCTCCTCATCGTCGTCGTCACCATCAAAATCATCATCATCGCTACCATCATTGCTTTTGCCATTACCATTCCCTTGGGACGTAGAAAAAAGTGTCTAGGGACAACGATTGGTCCGATATCCCCAGCAGTCAGATGGAAAGCAGACTACTTTACTACCCTGTCAAACCGATCAATAGACAACTCTTTTGCCTTCCACATTGTTTTTCCCAACTGATCGGGGATCGGTATGCAAAGTACCCTGAAGGTTTGGGTACATGAGCTTCTAAAAGCTCAACCAGGGAAGATAGAATTACATCCGGAAGCGAGTAGAAAATCAATTATTGAAGAACCAAATAACTTGGGACAGCATTTTTTCTTCCCAAGCCATCTGTCTGTCTCTCTGTCTCTAAGTCTGTCTCTCTGTCTCTCTCTTTCTCTCTCTCTCTCTCTCTC
>NW_004797416.1:1156267-1157822 GCF_000002075.1 Aplysia californica
TATCTTTCTTTCTTTCATACGCACGCACGCGCGCGCACACACACACACACACACACACACACACACACACACACACACACACACACACACACACACACACACACACATACACGCGCGCGCGCCGCACACACACAGAGACACACGCACACACACACACATAGACACACACACCAAGAAACATACATACGTACATGTACACACTACCCCAGAACAAACAAACGAAGAAAAGAACAGCAAACAACTGCACCAACGATAACAGAGCTGATACACTGAGACCTTGTTTGGCATCTTTGATAAGACATTTTATCCTTTTTTTTTAAACTAGAAAAATCCAAATAAAACTAAGGCGTTCTGTAATAGAATACGCACCATAATTTGTGATGTTATGATATAGTTTTATGACTTCAAAGCTTTCACTGGCTGATTGGTGATAAACTACCCCTAAGGAAAATTACGGCATCTTTATTACACAAACTATCATATAATAAAAATTGTAAGGCTATACAAGTATAGGAATAATTAGAAATGAAAGCTGGTATACCTGTGTATTCGCATTACTAACTAGCAGGAATCCTAGTGCTCCTAGACAAGAAATGTGGCCATGGCCAACCCCATATACACTGCAGGAGAAGTTGTTGGGGCCAACAGAAAATTGAGCAGGATGGCCCGGTATTTATGACAAATACCGGACTTCAGGTGTGGTGCGATCGAGATGAAGAAGAAGGAGAAGATGACTGACAGATCTAGCGACCAAAGTAGGCTATTCCTGACTGAACATATTTAGGCTGAATTTCCCACTCTTTTTGGACAAGCTCACTTGGGAGACCTCTGAACAGATTACTACTGGTCCCATCAGTATGAAAACTAAGTAGCTGTAAAATGTCATGTCTTCTCTCCCTTTTTTTAAAAACAAAAATCGTCTAGGTAGCATAGTTTTGAAATGTTTAAGAAAATAAAATTGTCAACAAAATTCAAGATGGCCGCCGTTTCCAATTTAACCGAGGAATTTATGAATTGTTTGAAGGTGTAGATTTTCAATCCTCCACAGACATATCAACATATACCAATACAAGCTTTACAGGTTCTGTGGTTAAAAAGTTAGTTTTCAAGGTAGCGATACCCTTAACTATGGAAGAATAATAACTGTTATTACAACCTTGACTTTAGTTTGAAATGACAATGATTTTGTGGACAGACGTAAACTTCATCAGCTAGAATGTAAGATGGTCCAACTGTCTAAAGTTGTTAATATTAATCACCCTACTTTACCATCACAAATAATGAAAGATTCTCAAATACTAGAAAATGTGTTTTCTATACAATTGCAAAGTGTCACCTCTGTATCCATTGACTTAAACGTATTGATGCATGTAATTCACCACCCTCTTCCCCGAATACACACACACACACACACACACACACACACACACACACACATACACATACACACACGTACACACACACACGTACACACACACATACACACACGCACATACGCGCGCACACACACACACAAACGCACACACACACAAAGATATATACACCCATACCCAAC
>NW_004797416.1:1158209-1160991 GCF_000002075.1 Aplysia californica
ACACGCATACTTTCACCTGGTTTGTTTTATGTTTTGTTAAGAGTTATACGGCAACACAATTAGTTCATATTGTTATAATAAGCGCCGAAGATTAGAGGCGTTACAAGAGTAGCAAACATTTTAAAAAATGGAACGATGTTTGATAGGAAAAACGGGGCAAACCACACAAAAGCACCTGCCAACAAGCCACTCACCTCGTTTATTGGAGTCGATCGACATGTCCACTTTTTTGGTGGTGGTTTCTGGGGTATTGGTGCTTAACGTCTGTTTGGGAAGGGGCAACGGAGGGTGTCAGTATCGTGTGGAGTTGTCGTTTGTGTCGTGGTGGTTACTGTTGCCAGGGTTGTTATTGCAGTTGCTGTTTGTTGCTGTTGTTATTATTGTTGTTTTGTTGCTGTTGTTGTTGTTGTTGGTGGTGGTGTTGTTGTTGTTGGTGGTGGCGATGGTGGTGGTGGTGGTGGTGGTGGTTGTGGTGGTAGTGGTAGTGGTAGTGGTGTTCTGTTTGTTTGTTGTTTGTTTTTTTGTTACTGGTGGTTTATCTGACACTGATGTTTGATTGCGAAGATCAAACTGCATGGTGAAAGAGTTGTTCATCATAATGACAGACCTGCACCCTCTCGGGGAAGCAGAAGCAGAAATAGGGGAGGCTGGTGGCTACAAAAACGGCGAAGAGGAAGTAGGTGGGGGGAAGAAAAGCAGGAAGATGAAGAGCGAGAAGGGGAGAGTATAGGTATGGACGAAAATGAGGAGAAAGGGGGGGGGGAGCAGGAAGATAAGGAGTTAGAGGGGGGAGAGTATGGATAGGGACGAAAATGAGGAGAGTGGGAGGAGGAAAAGCAGAAGGTTGAGAAGGGAGAGAAAGAGGACGTAGAGAAAGACGAAAATGAGGAAAGGGTAACTTCTGTGACCGAAGAAACAACATCCATGTCTTTGCAATTGTTTATGAAACACACACAAACACACACACACACACACACACACACACACACACACACACACACACACACAGACACACACACACACACACACAATAGAACCATAACCAGGCCACAATATTCTTAACCGTTGGAGTTGCAGAAGTGGTGGTCACTGTTGAGGTGATCGCTTTTGCCGTGGTCAGTTTGTAGCCTGGACAGATGCGGAACCGTCCTGAGCATCCACCCCATACACGGGCATACAACCCAAAGAATGTCCACTTCTTTTTCGTGAAGAGTCCAGAGCCTTCAGTGCATGAACCACCTTTGAGGTCCTAAGAGACAGGAAAAGATGATGACATATGATTATATTATTTCCTTTTTTCCTTTCCCTTTTTTCGGGGGAGGGGGGGGGGGCTTCTTGGGTGCCGAGTTAAATTGTGAGCCTAAACCAACTAATCGCTGGGCCATTAGAAGATGAGAGAGGGTGGCTTTAGAGAAACAAATACAGGAACTGCCCCATTAGAGGTTTAAATCTCAAATGTATCAATTTTGACGGTGAGAGAGGAGAAATAGGAAAAGATTTGGGTAAGAGTAGGCTACGTATATTAAAGCCTTTGCAACGTTTTGCAGGTTATTCAAAATGAAGGAATTTCAAAACGATGACTACGTTCATTTTTAAGGTTGAACTAAAAGACATAAGATTTCTACTCATTTCTATGTCTAAGTGATTGCAAAATATTTTAGGGCGACATAAATACAAACATAATGATTTCGATGGTAATCCGAAAATAGAAAGTGAGATAATGATTAATATGCTGTACTGTGTGAGCATAAACACGCTGTAATGCTATAGGCCTTTCCAGGTGGGTGCACGGTTTAGTCCTAAACACTGTGTCAAACTGGGCTATGTTGCAGATACAAAAGTACTCATAGTTGGAATCGCCGAAGGACATAGGGGCGTTCTTGGGCTTGGGTTGTGTGGCTCACAAGGAGATTAAAAGTTCTAAACTCTTTGGTGGCTCACCATATTATAGGTGTATTGGGTTTCGTCCATTTAGAGAATGTCACATTCGGAGGTTTTGCTCCGTAAATAATATTTTAATATTACAGTGTAGAAAGGGAGGTTTCAACCCTTACAATATCTAATAATTATTTACAACTGTTCTACATTTTTTATGGGGCTTTGTACCCTTACCGCCGCACCTTTTAAAAATAAATTCTCACCCCCCCCCCCCTTCTCCCAGCATTCAGCATCTCCTGTTAACAGTTCCTCCTCCGCCACCCTTCTTTCTCTTTCGTCATTGGCTTATTGATATTTTTGTAATGCAAAGTTGAAAACAAATGTTATGAATTCACATTTAGAGAGACTCGAGTTCATGGGGGAAACCAAAGCTCGCGTCTCTTACCGTGAACAGTTTACTACAAAACCGAGTACTCGACAGCTGTCAGGGCCAATCCGGGCTGTAAGGGATACATTCCAGCAGAAAGACTGAGCCACTCTTCCCCACCTGGGAATCAAACTCGGATCACCTGCGTGCGACAGGGAAACGTCTAACCACTACACCACAGACGCCGGTACAGACATAGTACACATACCAACTTTACCGAGAGTTCAGTTATTGATTAGATAAAAGAAACTATAATGTGATAGATAGATGAAACCTCCTGCACTTTAATGGAAACTGGAATAAATATTCCTTCAAAGCTGTATTGTTTATTATTTTCCATTGGTGGGGATAGACTTTTGTGCCTGTTTATAATGAATTAGCTTTGATTAACCCTTTATTAGGAAACAAATATGTTCGTTCTGTATGACACTGTTTATGCGTGTGTGTGTGTGTGTGTGTGTGTGTGTGTGTGTGTGT
>NW_004797416.1:1161091-1162150 GCF_000002075.1 Aplysia californica
TGTGTGTGTGTGTGTGTGTGTGTGTGTGTGTGTGTGAGTGTGTGTCTGTGTGTGTGTGTTTGGATGTGTGTATATATGTCTGTGTATGTGTGCTTTTGTGTGTGGGCGCGAGTGCGTGTGTGTGGGGACATGTGTGTGCATGTGTGTGTATGTGTGTGTGCATGTGTGTGTGCAAGTGGGTATCTGTGTGTGCATGTGTGTATGTGTATGTGTACTTGTGTGTTTGTGTATGTGTGTGTGTTTGTGTGTGTGTATGTGTGTGTGCATGTGTGTGTGCATATGTGTGTGCAAGTGTGTATCTGTGTGTGCATATGTGTATGTGTGTGTACGTGCGTGTGTATGAGTGTGTGTGTTTGTGTGTGTGTTTTTTATATGTGTGTGTGTGTGTGCGTGTGTGTGGTGTGTGTGTGTGTGTGTGTGTGTGTGTGTGTGTGTGTGTGTGTGTGTGTGTCTGACGTCCTTTAAAGAGTTAAGAGTCATTATACCTACTCACCTTGAGAAGTTTGACGCTGACAATTTCCAGATCGTAGTTTGACTTGTGTTTCAGTTTCCAGAATTTGGGGTTGTTGTAGGTACTAGACAGTTTGACGATATGGCATTTGGGTTTTGCTGCCGAAGGCGATATTATTATGTTTAAAGATTTTTTTCTCCATTTTATCATTGTGGTGAGGTGAGAAGAAAAAAAAAGAAGAACAGAAGGGGGTGGAGCTAGAGCTATTACTTTTAATGTTTTGTTGCTTCTCTTACTTTTGCTAATGCCCCTACCTCAATTTAGTCGTATTGGTTGTCGCCCTCCCCTTACTCCTCCTTTTCCTCCTCCTCCCACTCTATCTCATTCTCCTCCGCGTTCTCCTCCTTCTTAATCCTCATCTTCATCCTTCGTCCTCTTCTTCTTCTTGTTCTTCTTCTTTATCTTGTTGTTGTTGTTGTTGTTGTTATTGTTTTTCTAAAGGAGTAGTAGTAAGAGCAGAAAGGTGAGGAGGAGGGGAGGAGAAGGAATAGGATAATGATGATGATGATGATGATGATGATGATGATGATGATGATGATGATGATGAT
>NW_004797416.1:1162716-1164276 GCF_000002075.1 Aplysia californica
GTTGTAGTTGTTGGTGTTGTTGTAGTTGTCGGTGTTGTTGTAGTTGTCGGTGTTGTTGTAGTTGTTGGTGTTGTTGTAGTTGTTGGTATTGTTGTAGTTGTTGGTGTTGTTGTAGTTGTTGGTGTTGTTGTAGCTGTTGGTGTTGTAGTCGGTGTTGGTGTTGTTGTAGTTGTTGGTGTTGTTGTAGTTGTCGGTGTTGTTGTAGTTGTTGGTGTTGTTGTAGCTGTTGGTGTTGTAGTCGGTGTTGGTGTTGTTGTAGTTGTTGGTGTTGTTGTAGTTGTTGGTGTTGTTGTAGTTGTCGGTGTTGTTGTAGTTGTCGGTGTTGTTGTAGTTGTTGGTGTTGTTGTAGTTGTTGGTATTGTTGTAGTTGTTGGTGTTGTTGTAGTTGTTGGTGTTGTTGTAGCTGTTGGTGTTGTAGTCGGTGTTGTTGTAGTTGTTGGTGTCGTAGTAGTTGGCATTGGAATAGTTGTTGTAGTTGTTGGCATTGGTGTGGTTGTTGGAGTTGTTGGCATTGGTGTAGTTGTTGTAGTTGTCGTTGTTGGCATTGATGTTGTTGATGGCGTTGTTGTTCCTGTGCTTGGGTGAGAACTTGAGGAAACTGCAAAAAAAAAGAGAAAAAATCGAGAGTTGAAGAGAACAAAACGATATCGAGACTGAGACGTATGGTTTCATGTCATTCAAGTAGTACGTTCTTCTGTCGATTGCAACATTCTCAGTGCTGCATATAATCTATTTATTTTTGTGTATGCCTAGTTGTAACTATCAGACTAATGCGCTCACTGGTCATCTCAATATTTTTATACGCCTGCGAGTCGTGGACTCTGACAGCAGAATTAGAGAAAAGGATTCAGACAACAGAGATGAGATGTTTCCACAAACTCCTTGACATCTCACACAAAGACCATATTTCAAATGCTGAGGTAAGGAACAGAATCACCAACGCAGTGGTGCAGCATGAAGATCTATTGACCACAGTGAAGAGACAAAAATTAAAATTATGGTAAGGGCACGTCACAAAATCCACAGGACTTGCCAAAACAATCCTACAAGGAACCGTAGGCTACAAAGAAAGAGAAAGAGAGGAAGGCAGAGAAGGAGATGGGAGGACAACATTACAGAGTGGAGAGGAAAGACGATAGGTGGCAATCTGAGCAAAGCAGGGGACATAGAAAAATGGCGAGAGCTGGTTGTCAGATGCAGTGGTGCCCCCACGGTTGCCCCAACCACGGGATAGAAGAAGAAGAAGTTGTAACAACCAACAAATATTTTTGTTTCACGACCGAGACTGCATAGGCTTACAACCAACATTGCACTGCTTGATTCCTCCGAAGCCTAGTTGCGATCTTGGAAGCTGAAAACCGTTTTAGTTATTTATCACCCACACTTCTGAAGTAAGTGTTTGGCATAATCTATTCATTTTTAAAATCATTTTTAGTTCTAACAACAGAAAAATAATTTTGTTTTACGATCTGAGTCTACAATAATAAAATGAAAACAACTTCATAATGACAAGAACCTAGTCGCGATCAACTAAACTGGAAACATTGTGTGTGTGTGTGG
>NW_004797416.1:1164376-1166309 GCF_000002075.1 Aplysia californica
ATAATCTATTCATTTTTAAAATCATTTTTAGTTCTAACAACAGAAAAATAATTTTGTTTTACGATCTGAGTCTACAATAATAATAATGATAACAACTTCATAATGACAAGAACCTAGTCGCGATCAACTAAACTGGAAACATTGTGTGTGTGTGTGGTGTGTGTGTGTGTGTGTGTGTGTGTGTGTGTGTGTGAATGTGTGTGTACCAAAGCTAGAAACTGAAATAGTTATAGACTAATATACGACATTAATTAACCACTCAGTGATAGAAGCAAGTAAGAAACAAGAACACAGTATGTAATAAATATATCTTCACACACGATGATAGATTTGCATCCTAAAAACTGAAAGTGTTTATTTAACGCCCCCTTCCAACACTTTAAGACTCTTTAAGAGACGGAACCATCGAATTTAATGTTCATCTCCGATAGGACTGAGCCAAATTCGTGTAAAGTGCCTTTCCTAAGGACTCAGCGTCGACCACTCAACTGTGATCTGATGAAACGCATTTTTTGGTCAATCTCGGGAAGAAAAGTGTGTTTTATCAGATCACAGGTCAATTGGCAGGTCACAACTTCGCCTTTCGGTCCGTAGGTTCAAGAATCATATAATTCTTCTTACAGCTGCGTTTTACGGGATCGTTTATTAACGAGACACCGAAAATAAATGAGTTTTATCATATCATTCTGGGATTAATGCGTTGAATATAAAACGCATTTCTACAAGGGTGATCTGATAAAAGGCATTCTTCTTGTTTGTTTGTTTGTCTTTAGCGGGAATTCGATAAAATTTGGTTTCGTTATGGTAAATGAGATATAATATCTTCATGTGGGATAGTCAAACAAAAGCAACAATTGCTATTTGTTTGTTTAGTTAGCAACAAACCCCCCCCCCCCCCCCACACTAAATCGCGATTATCTCGAAACCTTGATTTTGAGAAAAATGCGTTTTACCAGATCACGGTAGATGCTACTGAGCATCAAACTTCCAAACTCATAATCCCACGATTGGCAGTCTGGTAGCCCTTAGAAATTGAAATTTAAATGGCTTAGAAATTTGGGACTTTTCATTTATTGTTGTTTTTTTTCAACTCTGAGTCTTGACAAGCATGTCGTCTGTTCCTTAATACAGCAAATGGGAACGCACGCACCTGATCCCCCTCCTTTTTTCCCTCTGGGTAACGACAATCCATGATTCATTTTCTTCTTCTCACTTTTCTTTTCTTCATGTTTTTTTTAGATTCATGATTATGATTTTGGAAGACTAGGTGCGTGAATTTATTTAAAGTATGGGAAAGTCTGAGCACAAGTGTGCATGTATATAAGTGTGTGAGGAGGATTTTTTTCAGGGGATTTTAGTAGTAGTAGTAGTAGTAGTAGTAGTAGTAGTAGTAGTAGTAGTAGTAGTATCACACTAGGGTTTATTGCTGTTGGTATCAGTTGCTCTCCTTCTTCTGTCGATACAACTCATGCCACTGTCGCCGCTGAATAAAGTGTACAAGCCATACAGCTTTCTCGTGCACATCTATGGTACAAGCAGTAAGCAGTACGTCTACTGAACTTCAGACTTTTTTGCGTGCTTTTGCTTCGCATACTGCTCGTTTCCTTTTTCGCGTTAGTTCTGAATGCACGATTAGTAGTATTAGCCAATATGGTCAACGGTTTTGGTTCATAATGATATAGCTAAACTGATGAGAGGTAAAGAGAAAGAAGAGAGAGAGAGAGAGAGAGAGAGAGAGAGAGAGAGAGAGAGAGAGAGAGAGACAGAGAGAGAGAGAGAGATAGTGAGGCAGAGACAGAGACACAGAGAGAGATAGAGAGAGGGAGAGAGAGAGGGAGAGAGAGAGGGAGAGAGAGAGAGGAGAGAGAGAGAGAGAAGGAGAAGAGAGGGCGGGAGGAAAGGTAAGAGAAAATTTTGAAGCCAAAGGAAAAAA
>NW_004797416.1:1166520-1176580 GCF_000002075.1 Aplysia californica
ACAGACAGACAGACAGACAGACAGACAGACAGACAGACAGACAGACAGACAGACAAACAAACAGATCGAGGGGAGGGGGAGACAGGTGGGAGGGGGAGACAGGTGGGAGGGGGGAGAGCGAAATAGATAGACAGAAGATGAATAAGAAACAAATAGACAGACAGATAGCAAAATATAGCAGTTGTATAATTCAGATAGATCTAACACTTTAACATTTCGCAAACAACATGAATGTGCGGATTTCTCTAAAAGTTGCAAAAATCGAGAATTCATGTCGCGTGCAACCCTCTCCCCTAAACAAACGAACAAATAAATAAACAACTACAACCAAAAACCCAGAACAGCAAGAAAAAAAACCCGGTAGTCAAGCGTGCTCTAACGGCCACCTGTTATAGACAATCACCAGTTCAAAGGCCACTTCCCTTTTCCCCTTTTGAGCTTTTTAATATTATTACCAAACTGTGCAAAGCGACCACCTGTCTAAGGCGGTGGGTGGTTGGTGGGTGCTCTGGTGTGGTTTGCTTCTTCTTTCCTATCGAACATCCATCGTCCTTATCTCTCCTCCTTCTTTTTTGTGTATGTTACTCTCTTGTAACACCTCTAGTCTTCAGCACTTATATGACCTTTTGTGTTGCAAGTGCCGTAAAACACTTACTAAAAGTAAATGTCTAAGGCGGCCACTTTTCTCCGCAACAATGGGCGGCTGTCTTAGACAAGGTAAACAGAATGATCTCTTACCGCGGCTACTATGACTGACTGTGTTCAGCGAACCGAGACTGCCAGGGCTGCTGGTGGTGTCACCGCTAGTCGACATTGACATTGTGATGCTGCTGGTGTTGTTGGTGATGCTGCTGGTGCTGTTGTTGTTGTTAGTGGTGGTGGTGGTACTTCTACTAATGCTGCTGCTACCCCTGCGATTGTTATTGATTCTGTTGCTGTTGATATTGCTTCCACCGGTGCTGGCATTTGTATTTATACTCCTGCTGGTGCTGCTGCTACTACTACTGCTGCTACTACTATTGCTGCTTGTGGTGGTAGGGGTAGAGCTCCTGCCGATTCCGGTGGTGGTGGTGGTTTTTTGTGCTGCTTCTGCTGCTGCTGCTGGAAATGCTGGTTATGGTACCACAACTGAAGACGCTGCCGAA
Source organism: Aplysia californica (assembly GCF_000002075.1). Classification (NCBI taxonomy): domain Eukaryota; kingdom Metazoa; phylum Mollusca; class Gastropoda; order Aplysiida; family Aplysiidae; genus Aplysia; species Aplysia californica. The sequence goes on from NW_004797416.1 coordinate 1,167,666, forward strand.
GTTTGTGCTGCTTAAAGTAACAGTTTTGAAAGTTATAGTTCTGGCGTTCGTCGTCACCAACACTTTCCCGGATGACACTGTACTGAAGCCGCTTGTTGTAGACGTAGAGATAGCGCTGTGGCAGATTCTGAAAACCCCAGCACATCCTGGTTCAACGACAAGCAGTTTTCGATTGTCGGTGACAGTAAATGTCTCCCCTCTTACGCACAATCCGCCGCAGGTATCTTTAAGAAGTTGTACACCGCCGATGCTCGTGCCCATGGCATCCAGTTGTGCAAAGTCGAGAAAGTTTCCTGCATTTAGAGAAACTGTGCGACACCCTGGGATTTCTGTGGAAGGTTGTTAATGCTTCTTAAACACGTATTGATGTTCTCTTCTTCAGCGCGGTAGAGTTAATTACAAAATGAATGATCAAACATAAACTTGTATTCCATAATTAATGGACGGCACGTCTTTGCTGGTTCCGAGGAAACTAACGTCCAAGTGTGGGTCCTACTGAGTTAATAACCATTCTGGTGCACTCTTAAAAATGTTGCTTGTCGTGCTACTGCTGCTGAAAGTGTTTTTGTCGTTGCTAGTATCAATACCAATATTACTTATTAAGCTATGTTAAACGCTATCGCAACTACTTTTTTTTTCTCCGGCCACGGCCACGTTACTGTTGTTAGTGGTGGCGAATACTGCTGCTGCTGCTATAAAATCAGGCGCGGTTCGTTCACTGGGCAAGACCGGCGGCCCCGTCAGTTTTTGTCGGCTGTACAGTGGACAAGAGATTGATTGCTGACGATAATTGTTATTTAGTTTCAAGTACGTAAATACACATTAATATATCTAATCAACGTTCAGAAAATACTCGGCCGATTTGAAGGCGCTCTGAGAAACAATAGTGGTTCTTTGGTGTGTTGTCGCACTACAAAGACTTGTTCCTTCATCTTTTGTTTATCACGCCGGCTCGTTTGTTAAATCGCCCATCCACGGCTTACTAGATAATTTTAGTAAGCCGTGCGCCCATCACAATGTGAAACTTATCTGCGCGAGCGAGGCCGCGAGGCGCGAGTCCTTTCCGAACAGCGCCCGCGCGGCGGGGACGTCAGCCTCCGGGCGAATTCAGCTTTTGCCCAGAGAGCTAAAAAGACGGCTTCTAATTGCCAATTGGCCTCTCTGTAACTTACAAAGGAAGGACACGTCTGCAGTACAAATACATATTATATTTCATAATTTATTCAGTTACATTCATCATTCAACCTGTCTCTTATTACTGCTTGTACATCAATTGTTAGCATAATTATTTCTATTGCGTTTTAAGTCACCCATGGTTCTGTTTTGTGTTCTCTTCGTCACCTACTTCCCCGAGTTACCTTACTTGGCCAGGACCTTGGACCGGCGATCCTTCGTTCCGCCCAGTAATGTTATAGGGGGAATTTTAACAAGGAGAGAGAAGCGCCACGTTCGGGTGTCAGGGTCTGGGCTCAAAACAATACTCCCTCCTCCTCCCCCGCCCTTTTTCCCTTTCCCCCTTTTTCCCTTTCCCCCTTTTCCCCTTTCCCCCTTTCCACCTTCACCCCAGCTAGACTCTAATTTCTAAAATTAGCATTTGACACATTTCTCTTAGAGCAGTGAAGAGCAAAGAAGAGAAGAACCTTTAAATCGGATCGGAAATTGTGGGATAAATAATTGGTTCAATGTGTACGTGATTGTGAGTCTAGTACAGTGTACAGTATCTGACTCTAGACTTCATCAGCGTGGGACAGCGTCATTGAAAAGGTATTGACAGCACACAGGTTTTACATTTTTACATAGCGAGTGCACGTCGAGACTGCGTGAGTGTGTGTGTGAAAAGTAGGTCTTTGGATGATGTACAGGGGGCAGGGCTAAGAAGTGGTTGCTTCCAACTTTCAGTTTGTTTTCTAGTATACCGTAGAAGTATTTCTTATTCAGTGCCGATCAAGTCAGATCCATCCATATTTTATAGGCCTCAAGTTCAGTCAATGTCTTGAAACTCAGATTTACATTTTGAAGTTTGTAACGCCATACGCCATGGATTTTCTTCTGCTACGAGTCGTGAACCCTTCTTATATATTACCCCTCTCTCCTCCCCTCTCGCCCCCCCCCTCTCTCTCTCTCTCTCTCTCTCTCTCTCTCTCTCTCTCTCTCTCTCTCTCTCTCCCATCTACCCATCCTCCCCCCCCCACACGCACAAAATACCTAAAGTGTACTGGTAAGTATAAAATTGACCGTCTGTCTGTCCGTCCGCCCGTCTGTCTGTCTGTCTGTCTGTCCGTCTGTCTGTATGTCGGTCTGTCTGTCTGTGTGTTGTAGGGGTGAAGTTCTGAGGCGGGGGGGGGGGGGAGGGGAGGCATCGATGGGAATTACAGCCGGTCAGTTCTATAAACCCACCAGCCACCCCTGGCTATAATATTATGTATATCGAAGTTCAGTCTCCTTTCATTCCCTCCACGATTTCTGTCTGGAATCTTGCTTTTTTTTCAGCAAAAACTACACAAACTAGTCGTTATCTTGTCGATGGGCTTCTCCTTGTACGTATTTATGTTTTTATGTAGGTAGGCTATGTGCTAAGACGCGCGCTGCATATTCCATGGGCAGCTAGAAAAACAAAAATGAAGAAGTCTTGGTTGAAGCAAATTACGAGACGACAGCTTATGATGAATACGAAAGCGACAAGAAAATTTCATTGGAAGCACAATGCAGAAAGAAACATTGGAGAATATCGTAACAACTGGCAAGCTTGATGGAAAGAGAGGCAGAGGCAGAAAGAGGGAAAAGATACTGGACAAGTTAACGACATGGTTGGGAATAAAAAGAACGACAGACACCATCACTGCAACGCAAGACAAAGTGAAGTGGAAGTCCATGATTGCCCGCGCCAGTCGGCAAGGCACTGTATGATAATGATGAGACTATGTGTAGAAATCAGTAAACGTTTGAAAAAACAAAAATGCACCCCCCCCCCCCCTCCCGAGATAAAAATAGGTGGCTTTTTTATTTTATTTTTATGCATTAAAAAAATAGTAACATGTATTTGTTTACGGTCCAGGCACTCGAAGACAGAACCACCAGACAGGTAAAATATTTGTGTTTTCCTTGAAATCATTTATAATAATTTTTCTACTTGTCCCTTCGTATTTTTCTATTTAAAAAAAATATTTTGGGAGAAGTCACCAGCTGAGGATTTTTAAGTCACTACCACAGGCCTTGATTGTTTGTCTTTTTCTTGAGTAAACCGGGCCTTGTCCGAAGCATAAGTATTGTTGCAATACGCTGTCCTCGGTCTTGTCACAACTTACAGAGTTCCGACTCATTGTCTCGTAGACACGCCGTTTTAGAGAACATGTACTTTTTAAGAAATACGCATTTTAAAAAAACGTGAAAAGTGGAGGCACCTGACGAGGCTCTCTGTAGTACCGCGTCTCTGGGATCCTCGTGGATAATGGGATCAGTGATCAATGACTTGAAAAAAGAGGCATAACTCCGTTATTCATACACAATTCTCCATTCTGTTATCTTTGTCTGAAACTTTAAGGAAAACAAACAGAATTATGCGTACCTTTAAATGTGTAAATTCATATTTCTGATATATGGCTGGAAATGTGCAGCAACAATGCCCATCGTGTGGTGCTGATCGGACACATTATCATACTGGCTGTTACGTCCTTAAAGAGTTTTAAAAATAACAAACAAGGCTGGTTTCTGCCATTTCAATTCTCTGGAGTCTCACAATTATGACCAGGGCGCTGCGCAGTAGAAACTAGATCTACTAGAAATGGTGTAGTATGTATTGCGTACTGTTGTCATAGTTTGTATTATACGAGCACTTATGTATGACGTATCCTGTTTTCAATTATGTACGCCATAGTAAAACTTCCCACAAAGATTGCTAAAGTGGAATGTATTCACTCATACATTCATACATTTTTATAAAAATTATAGAGAGCACACCTCCATTCGTCGTAGTAGAAGTTTTAAGACAACTCCGTGATGGTGGAAACGTCGCTAAATCACTTTTTCTTCGTATTTGGTTTGACGTATTTTGTTTGTTTTTCGTTGGTTGCTTTTTGTGGGCTTTGGCTTTTTTTGTTTTTTTTCGGGGGGGGGGGGGGGGGGGGGGGGATTCGGTGGGGTTTTTGGGGTTTTCTTCAGGGTTTTGTTTTCTTCTTGCTGCTGTTATTATTACCTCCGAACAGACCCAAGAGCGCTCAGAAACACTGTTGTCTTCCGGGAAGCATACAGAGCAACAAGCCGATTCAGCGCTCAAACGCTAATAAACTGACTAGATCTTTCGCTGTTTTTGGCAGGGTACAATTAGTTTCCACCTGGATGAAGTGAGGAAAACTAGTGTAAAGTGATTTTCCCTTGGACAAAACATCGGGCCCCTGAAGGGATTCGAACCCACGGTCTTTCGGCTTTGAGTTCAATAGTCTAACTACTATACCATAGATGCCACTTGTACCTACCATTGCCGTGATCTGGGTTGGCATTGTCATGACAACAATATTTAATGGCATTTTTGGGTGTCACGACGTGGTATAATCAGGCGCTTGTCAATTTTGGGGCATATGGGATTATTAAGATCAACTTAATGCTTTTAAAAATTATTTTTAGAATTTATTTATTTATTTATTTAACTGTTTATTTATTTATTTATTTGTTGTTTTGTTTTGCTTGTTTTGTTTTTGTTTGTTTATTTTTAAAGTAAAAAATACACATCTACCTTGAATAGTAATCGAGATATTCGCAATTGAAGGAGATGTGAGTCGCCCTGTTTCTGAGTTAGAATTACAGAGAAAATGGCCGCCAAATTTTACTGAAGTCCAGAGCTTGAGAATACTTGGAAACTGAATACTTGCATATTTTTTTCCTTTTACTCAACAGTTTTCAGTGAAATCTACACTGAAATGTGTTTTTTAAATAGATACAAAAGATGTTGAGGCAAAAAACAAAAATTCGATAAAAATTGCCAAACCGGCGGGAAAATGCTGGTTGCTTTAAGTTCATTATTTTGACGCGTGCCTGATTTCACCACGCCGCCTCTCATTAATGTTTTTTAATCTAGGTGTTTTACGTTCCCATAGACACAATTCAGACCAATTAGGAGACCCGCCATGAAGAATCCTCCCTGCACGGGAACAGAACTCAGGTCTTTTTCTTGCGATGCAAAGCGCCTAGTAACCGTTGTGCCGCAGATACCGGTGATAATAACGCGGCAGGGGAGAATTTACCATCATCATCATCAATGCCTTTCACCCCTGGCAGGGTATAGGCCACATACAAGCTCCTTCCATTTATCTCTGCCCTGAGCCATCCTTCCAAGCTCGTTCCAAGTGAGCTTCATCTCTCTCATGTCCCTTTCCACGCATCTCCTCCATATTCCCCGTGGCCTACCCCTGCCTCGTGCTCCTTGTGGGTTCCACTGTAGTGACTGTCTTGTAAGGTTTCCACTGGGCTTTCTTAAGGTGTGTCGCATCCATCGCCACTTTCTTAGTCCTATTTCTACTTCTATATCCTTTTTCCTGTCCTTTCCCACAGCTTTTCATTTCTGATTCTATCCTGCCACTTAATTCTTAGAATACTCCTCATACATCTGCAGAATTTATAGGCAGGTGAAAATTACTCGGACATCACATGGTCTAGAACATTGAAACTCAAACAGGAAGGGTAAACGTGTTATCGACCTTGTCAAAGAAAACGAAATACGCCCGCAGTACATTATTATGGTGCGCCGGTTCAGCTGGCACATGGCATCACTCGGTTGTTTAGTCATGACAAAAATCTACCAAACGGCAGCAAGTTAATTTCTTCAACAGCCAAACTAGGTTTTGTTTATTGTTTTCATAATTCATTTCTAAGCAGTTTTATGTTTATACTATGCTAATAAGTAAATTAGGAGCAGATTACAGAGAAACTTGTGAAGGTCAAAACTTGGATGACCAAATTGGATGCGCTCAATACAGAAGGAATAGCTTTCCATGGACTAAGAGTAAACAGGTCTAGTACATGTGTATGGTTGTGTTTGCTGTTGTTGTTGTTTTGTTGTTGTTGTTTTTTTAAGATCAAATGTACACATAAAAATACAAATGCCACATAGCAAGAACAAATGACACTATAGAAAGTATTTAAGCCTAAAAGTTAAAATATCTAATAAGACCTTTTAGTAGAAAACGTGCCTTGATATTTAAAATGTAAAAATAGCAAACTCATATATAAGGCTATACAAAACAAGATGATCATACGCCACTGGCTAAAAAGTTCCAGAAAATCGCATCTACCCTTGAATGGTTTACAGACTATAAAAAAAAGACCACAACGTTTAAAGGATACTGAACCTTTGGAGCATAAGGTTGTAGGAAAAATTCTCGTTCTTTTCCTGTACGGCTGTTTTAAATCTGTTACCGTTTTTGTTTCAGTAAGTGTTTACGGCACTTGCAACACAATAAGGTTATATAAGTGCCAAAGAGTAGAGGTGATACAAGAGAGTAACAAACACAAAAAAGAAGGAGGAGAGATAAGGACGATAGATGTTTGAAAGGAAAAAAAGAACCAAACCACACCAGATCACCCGCCAACCACTCACTTTGTTACCGTTGTGTGACCATGACCCTTTATGATAACAACTGGGCGCCAAACAAAATCGTATCCTGTTGATTTAGGGAAGGGGGGGGGGGTTCAATTGACACTTTTTTGGAAAAGCAGATGAGTGTTTCTGGCAAGGGAAAAGACTAGGAAAACCGTCGCCTTTTTCTTTACTTACAAATAAAAATGGCGTATAACGTCCGTTTAATCCCTCTGCACGCCACATTAAATGTGTAGAAAAACAATGTTTTTAAATTATTTCAAAACATCAGAAGGAGACACGGCTGTTTTAGCGTAGAAACCGTTCGAAGCGCTAACCTAAGAAAGCGCATGTCGAAGGAAACTTTTTTTGTCTTTATTCTTTTTTTTCAGAAACATTCGTAGGCAAAATTTTAACAGAAGCGAAGCGTCTTTCGGGACCAATCGAGGGCAGGTAAATTATAAATGTCACTGACGATATTTTGTATGTTTGTCTACGAAAAAAAAACCAGGGCTCTCTGACAGAATAATTCTTTTCGGCGTAATAACCGGATTTATATTTTTAGGTCACGAATAACAACCTTGAAGGGTGCTTCAGCAAATAGCTTTAAAAAAACACATTCTTTTAAAGCTAAGTTGGGAATTATCGTGACAAATTTTCAGACAAAGTAGATTAATGATGAAAATGAAAACGATACGCACTTGAAATAGACTTCTGAGTAAAAGAAAAAAGTGTTTGTTCCTCGGCATGTATCTCGTGTAATCGCTGTATGTTTGGGAACAGCACAGATAGATAACTAGTATCTTGCATACAATTGTAACGGTCGTGGCGTCGCTTGTCTAGTGGTTAGGCTCTTGAACTATTCACTATAAGGCCTTGGGTTCGGGGTTCGACGTCGTATCCTTGGAAATGTCGCTTTACACGAACTTTCCTCTCTTTAGCCTAGTGGGAATGGGTATCCGGCAATAGACAGCAAAAGATCGTGTCAGTTTGTTACTGTTTGAGCAAGTGTCATCCACAGCTTGCTCTGTATGCTTCACGGGAAGGCAAGAATGTTTCTGAGAATTTTTGGGTCTGCCGGGGTGATAACCGTTGTAAGGCACTTAGAGCATTATTATTATTATTTTTATTATTATTATTATTATTATTATTATTATTATTATTATTATTATTATTATTATTATTATTATTATTATTATTATTATTATTATTATTATTATTATAACAATTATTACATTAGTAGCATCATCATCATCATCTTCATCATCATCATCATCATCATTAGCTCAGGTTACAGCTGTATCTCATGTAAGGCTGGTCCCTCGGTTAACGATATCTCTGGTAACGGTTGTATCTCAAGTAACAGCTTATCTCTGGCGACAGTTGTATCCCGGTGACGTTTGCATCTCTTGCGACAACTTATCTCTGGCAAGGGTTGTATATCTAGCAACAGCAAATTTCTGGTAACTGTTGTATCTCAGATTATTTCTGGTGACGTTATGTACCTGGTGACCGTCGTATCCCAGGTGACGGTTGTATCTCAGGTGACGGTTGTATCCCTGGCTATGAGTCTATCTCAAGAGACGGTAGTACCTCATATGATGTTGCATCTCAGGTAACGGTTGTATCTCATGTGACGGTTGTAGCCTTGGTGGCGGTTGTATCTCATGTGACGGTTGTATCCCTGGTGACGGTTGTATTTCAGGTGACGGTTGTATCTCATATGACGGTTGTATCTCAGGTGACGGCTTTATCTCAGGTGACGTTGTATCTCAAGTGACGGCTGTATCTCATATGACGTTGTATCTCCGGTGACGGCTGTATCTCATGTGACGTTGTATCTCCGGTGACGGCTGTATCCCATATGACGTTGTATCTCCGGTGACGGCTGTATCTCATATGACGTTGTATCCTAGGTGACGGTTGTATCTCAGGTGACTGTTGTATCCTTGGTGAGGGTTGTATCTCAAGTGACGGTTGTATCTCTGGTAGAAGTTTATTTTTGGTGACCGTGGTACCTCGGTAATGGATGTATCTCGGGTATCAGTACAATTTGGGGTAAATTAATATCTCGCTCCCTACCGTATCACGGGCAATAGTTGTATTTCAGGTTAGGGTTGTACATCTGGCAAAGGGTTGTACCTAGGGTAAAGGTTGTATCTCATTCTAAATGGTATCTCATATAACGGTTATCTCAGTCGTATTTCTGGTAACTGTTGTCTTTAAGGTAACAGTTGTGTCACTAGTAACGAGTGTATAAAACGAAACGGTTGCATCTCGGATGACGGTTATAATATATCGGATAATAGTTGTATTTATGGTTACCGCTGACTGTCGGATAATATAT
>NW_004797416.1:1178978-1180131 GCF_000002075.1 Aplysia californica
TAGATAGATAGATAGATAGATAGATAGATAGATAGATAGATAGATAGATAGATAGATAGATAGATAGGTAGATAGATAGATAGATAGATAGATAGATAGATAGATAGATAGATAGATAGAAAGATAGATAGATAGATAGATACCTAATGTGTACAGACAGTTCCTCACCATACACAGACACAGCACCGCGAGCTGTGTTAGTCCCGCCATATTGTCCTCGGGATAAAATGTCCTCTTTAACTTTAACAAGACACGATAACTGCAATGAAAAGAAGCGCAAATATTTTCTTTTCTTTTTCTTTTCGTTTCGCTACTTTTCTTTTCTTTTTTCTTCAACGAAGAGCAACGCAACAACATGACATTTCACAGTGGGCGGGTTGTTCAATCGATATTTCGTAGCTAAGCTAATTAAGTAGATCACAGAAAAATGTCCTCTCGTAATTATTGAGTAAGAACGGAAATTGATCTTGTGTTTGTAGCTAACTAGAGGTAATGTGGGATTCTCTTGAAATTGCCTTGCACCCCCCCCCCCAAACCACACACACACACTGCACACCCTCCTTCAATTGTTTCTTCTTCTAAAAGAAATTGACCTCTCAAGTTAGAGCCCTTTAAGGATATTTGTTCTTAGGAATATACAATACAGAGGGCGAAAGGTCATGTTGAGAATATGCTACTTGACATACTTTTAAGGGGAAAGTGAAGAGAAGAAACGATGACGAGTGATGAGGAAGGTAATGACTATCGGGGTTTAGCGCCCCTTTCCACACTGTAAGGTTGTTTAAGAGGTCGGACCCCCGAATTTGTCGTCCATCTCCAATTGAACAAAGACAAGTAGGTAGATGAAAACTCCCCACGCAACCCAGTTTCAAAAACACACACTCTGTATTCGAACAAGAATCAGCTGCACTATGGTCCAATAGAATACCTACTGATTAAACGGTTCCAGCAGAAGAAAATCAGGCAAAGGCGATAAACTTATATTAGTAAATCATCGCACTTGTACCATCGTGCATGGGAGTTCTTATATTATGGAATATCCATTTTAATGAGAGCGTTTCCACCTTCAATTGGTGTTTTTAGGTCTATTTGTTATCCCTCCTTCTCTCTCTCTCTCTCTCTCTCTCTCTCTCTCTCTCTCTCTCTCTCTCTG
>NW_004797416.1:1180632-1182301 GCF_000002075.1 Aplysia californica
CACACACATTGTACTCTCTATCTCTTTCTATGTATATCTTTTACCCCTTTCTCTCTTTCTTTGTCTCTCTCGTTCTCGCTCTTTTCCTGTCCCTCTCCTCCCCTCTCTCTACCCTCTCCCTTTCTGTCTCTCCCAACAAACCAACAGTCTAGGTCTCTGTCTCTGTCAGTCTCTTGCTCCATCTCCCCATTCTCAACAATCTAACAGCACCCCCCCTCTCTCTCTCTCTCTCTCTCTCTCTCTCTCTCTCTCTCTCTCTCTCTCTCTGTCGAATGCTGAACAGAATAAGAGTCAAACTACGTTTTTATTGACTGATTGTATGGTGGTTATTTATAAGGAAGTGTCTAGGTAGACCCCAACTGGGGACTACCTACCTTTACACCATGGCTACGGAGTCCCCAATTGGGGTCTACGTAGTCATGGTGGCTAAGTGCTCCCCAAAATGTTGGATTGTGATTGGCCTACTAGATCTATATATGCACTGTGCTGGAATGGAGCAATAAATCTTGCGAGATGTAAAAGATTAGAAGGTCTAGATCTATACTCTCAAAACAGAAATTGATCATTCTCAGTGCTTAAAGCGGAAACGGACATGTTTAAAATTTTAGATTAATGGAGAAAAGAATGCATCACTTGTGGAACAGTAAAGAACAAAAAACCAGAAAGAAGAAGAATTTGAAGTTATATATACATGTGCCGTGTGCGCTCTTCAACCGACGCTAATGTACCCCGTAAATTTTGAAGTCAATATGGTTGGGTGGTTTTGGAGTTTTAGGCAACCGAAAATTGCCAAGTGCCCCCCCCCCCCCTTCTCTACGCAAATATAAAGTTTGTCCACAAAGTCTTGACATTGCACTGTGGCCTATTTTTAAATTTTTAAAAATTTTAATGTAGTTTTCAAAACACTGCATTGTGTGCTTCAGTAGACGTGTTCACACGGTAACCAAGCACAACAGTGGAAATCAACACACAGAAAAAGAGAAAAATGGGTCACAGTGCAATGTCAGTACGTTATTGACGCACTGTATATAAATTGGAGAAGAGAAAAATAAATGAACAAGTTTGCCACCTTCTAAACACAAGTCCAGAACTGTTACAACAGATGAAAACAAGAAAATTACAGTATTTCGGACACATAAAATGCCATTCTTTAATCTGCAAGACTATACCAGAGTGTACTGTGGAGGGAACAATAAGACCGAGAGACACATAGTGATAGATTGGGGTCTAAGGGAGCCATGGTGGCTAGGTGCTCCCCAATTGGGGATCACCTAGACACTATGACTACGTAGTCACCAATTTGGGGTCTACCTAGACACTTCCAATTAAGAATGCTTTACAACTCTTTCGAAGTAATTTAGGTCATTTGGAAGGCTGGCTTCTTCCGCTGCACAACACACCCGCAGACTGATGTGTGTTCTTGATGAAATGACAACCCAACTCGTAATTTGAATCCACGCTATATCTAATGGGGGCCAAGCTAAATAAGCGAAGAACCTTGTAAGCTAGACTCCCCAACTCAGTTTCAAGAACACCCCCGTATATTCGAGCTAGGGTCATCCCATTATCTTATAGCCGGTCTTAATACCAACCTACCCTGTCATAAGGTGCGTCTTCACCGAAATGAATAAAAACAATGCTCTCTCTCTCTCTCTCTCTCTCTCTCTCT
>NW_004797416.1:1183795-1195188 GCF_000002075.1 Aplysia californica
AGAAGAAGAAGAAGAAGAAGAAGAAGAAGAAGAAGGAGAAGGAGAAGGAGAAGGAGAAGGAGAAGAAGAAGAAGGAGGAGGAGGAGAAGAAGAAGGGCACGTGGAGGAGTGGAGGACAAAGGAAAAAATAAACAAAGCGACGTACGTGTTTACGTTTTATGAGCCAACTCTGTCCTTCACCATCACTCTAGGCTCTAGCCCCTCATCCCATTCCCCTTTCTCTGACTGCCATAGTACCTCAGCACGAAAATTCGCTTTGCGGATTCTGAAATGATTTGGGGGGCGGGGGACGCTCTACGGGATACAAGTAGTTCACTTCGAAAGCAGGCACAATAATAATTAACCTAGATCATTTCGACAGCAGATCAAATTTTGTACTAGATCGAGCCATCAGTCGACAGAGTTGGAGTTTTAGTAAAAACAAAAGAAGCACACCAACACACTAACGGTGTTATACTGCAGGGCGCTGGGAAGAAGCAAGGCAGAAAAACAGAAAAAAACAGAGAGAACAAAAAGTAGGGGCACCAGTGGCGCCCTCCAACCACCCGCAGTCGACCGACATGGGGCAACCGTGGTTTGCTTGGATTACGATGATGTTATCCTTCAACATCCTCAGCCGTCTTTATCAAGAGTACCCTTTTACATGTAGTTAGTGTTCAGTATTCCCTTTTGAAATTGATCCTGGTGCTTGGGGAGCTCTGGTGGCCATGTCTTTGATGAATCCCGACTAATATCTATCGTCGGCCAGCTGTTTAGGTGTAACAAGCCCACTTTTTCGATTATTTTTTAAATTGCAGTTTCTCAATCTGTGGCATCGGTTGCATATCAGGGTCAAGAAATATTTTGTCCAAATTAGTGGATGCACCTCGCGACCGGCAATATCTAATAAATAGTGTAGCTACCATTTTAGTTTGTCAAGCAATAATATTGGCTCTTTTGGGGCTGTCTTTTCTGTTGTTGGGTATGTTTTGGGTTTTTTTTCTTTTGCCTATCAACACCATTATAATGTGAAAAGAATGACTGGTATGGCTTCTTTTTGTGAATTCTTTTGCTTATTCTTTTCATTGCTATGTGAACACTTGATTTGGGGGGGGGGGGGTTGTTTTGTTTTGTTTGTTTGTTGTTGTTGGTTTTTTATAAAAAAGATTATCGACAAAATAATGGTCTGTTCACGCTGAGAACAAGCATGGCAAACAAAAAAATATTAGCAGAGGGAAAGCTACTAGGAGGTACGCAAGAACTACCATCATCGCCCTCCAACCATCTATAACACACTACAACACACATCAAATAAACTACAGTCGAAATTATCAAGTAAGACGGCCAATCATTGTAGAAGAGAAAAGCGGTTGTCATAGACAGGTAGAGACGTCTTACACAGTGTCTTTATAAATTCAAAGTAAAAAATGCTGTAAGGTGTGAAATGGGAATTTGTGGCCGTCCGTATACATGTATGGAGTTGTCTTATACTGGTGGCCGTCCGTATACATGTATGGAGTTGTCTTATACTGGTGGACGTTAGAGCAGGTTCAACTGTAGGTATTCTTTCATTGAACAACAGCAAAATTATAACTTAACGGTGCCCCATAGTATCACTATAAGAGTTGTCTTTCTTTTTTTCTTTTTGGTACCGTAAGTGTTTTACAGCGCTCGCATCTGCATAAGGTCACATGAGCGCACGGGACACATTTAACTTTTTCAGTTGGTAGGAAATTTTGAATTTTGCCCGGGTGGCGGCCGAAGCCTACTTTTATAGATTTTGGACCATCAAAGGATCTTTAACGTGCACAACTTGTACACGACACCTCCGAGATGTTTCGCCCTTGTCCGAAAAGGCTAGGTGTAGATCTTTCCTCCCAGAAGATCACGGGTGTGGCTGAAAGACAGCTGTAAGAAGGAGCCACGGAGTAGCAATAGGAAGGCTGCAGAAAGAGTCAGGAGCCCATAGGAGGGGACAAAGGAGGTGAGGGGTGGGGGCAGAAATAGGAGACGAAAGCAGACGACAGAACATTGCTTGAGAGCAGGAATGACGGTGAAAGGAGACAATTTTAGAGAAGACAATTTTCTGTCGCTACCCGGATTCGAACCGGAGATGAGAGGTGAACCTTAACCTCTAGGCCACGAGAACCCTCAAGAGTTGTTTAATTCCAGTAAGATCAATTTGGAGGAAAACCGGATTTTCCGATGTCAGTCAAAAATAGAACTATGAATTCAAATTCATTTCCAACAAGGAGAAAATCGTTCACGTCGCTTGAGAGTTGATTAGGAAATAAAAGCATATTATGACAGAGGTTTATTCCATAGCAAAGACGGGCCACTGCTATTCCCAAAGGTCATTATTAGTAAGAAGACTTTTTATTCAATGTTTCCCTTCAAATCCATAATAAAGTGAAGAGTTAATTCATTCTTTGTTAAAAACAAACTAAACAAACAACCAAAAACAAAAACTCAGATAAAACAAACAGTACTGACAAATAATATATTTCCAAGGGGTTTTATTTCTTAGAAGCTGTCAATAACTAATGATTTGCATTTCTTTAATTAATGCAGACAAAAATTGCAATTAAATACATTTATATTAGATTTCAATCATGCACTAAATAGTAGTACAATTATTGTCTTGATGAGGGCATGCAAAAAAAAAAAAAAAAAGAAAAGAAATTAATGAGTGAAAAAAGTTATTCATCATAATGAGCAGCACCAAGTAGCAGAGGTGAAAGGTGATTTAATATTATACAGAGAAAACACCGCAAAACAAACCTCTGTAGATTACATTGAGTTTCACACCAGTTTTAGCACAAAATATCTTCTTTCAGGGGATCAGGGATCTTCAAAATAATGCCTACATACAGAGAAACACTGCAAAATTACAATCTGCATACACGTGTATCTGTAACATTGAGTTTTATATATCCCTTTAAACATTAAATATGTCAGTCAAGAATTGGGAACTCAAAATAATATCCATCTCCAATAGGACAGGAGAGGATTTTTTAAAAATCAACATGCATCCCTTGCTGAGAAACATCTTTCTATGACAGGATTCGAACTGGGCCATGTGCGCCATAGTCGAAAGCACTGCCACATAAACATTGTATATGAACAGATCTGACATCCTTACCGACACATGTCAGGGCATCCACTTCAGTATTGAGATTCTTTTCATCTTTGTCACCTCTACATTTTGAGAACAATCTAAATCATAGGAAACGATCAGTCATGTGAATCACAAGGGTAAGGGATTCGGACCAAGGCTATTGGCACCATAGCCAAGCATGATACTGAGCTATCAGCACAGCCAGCATATGATTCATAACCCACTTTCTTCAATTTCTATAAATTAGAAAAAAGATATAAGCTAATACGACTTTGTTTTTTTCCTTTGAAAAATCACCTAAACAAGTAAAAAAAAAAAAAAAAAGCCATCATTCAGAAAACAACTGAGTAAGTTATGAAGGTATGTAATTGATTGTAAATGTGTCACACTCAATCGACAAAATTTTAATAGTATAGAAGTTGGGCTGTTTCAACCCCATCTGCCAAGTTGAATCAGTGCTGAGTAGGCTAAAGCTGTGCCCATTCGGCTTTACTATTCAACACTCACACTTTTTACGCTATTCACAGTCATTCCAATGCAGCGTGGTTTTGAGATAATATCTGCGTCAGTGCTGTAGTGGTTAGGCGCTTTGCTGTTGCATACAGGAGACCAGAGTTCTATTCCGCGGAGAAAATTGTTACCGACTATCTCGGCCTTTCTGCTGGGATGTATCCCTCTCAGTCTTGGTTTAGCGCTGACAGGCAGGGTCAGAAGCCACATCCTAAATTACCTAAATTGTCCCGATAGAGGCATAAAAACACCTATGTTTAATAAAGAAAAACGCCAAAAAAATATATGATTTCCGTCTCATTTTTTTTCAACCCATCGAAAAATCAGAGCTTATGATTATTATATTTAAAAGCATGGAGGTAAATACAGCAATACAAGTACAAGTACTTTATAGTTGATGATTATGAGACAGAGAAACAAGAGGAGCCAACAATAGTAACAAAACATGCCTCAAAGAAGTATTCACTACTCCATACTCAGTAGTCACACCACGAATAGCTCAAGCTCCCATTACTTTTGAAGAGTTAATGGTTTTGCAAGAAATTAACAATTTACCCTGTTTCAATTAACTCTCCTACTTCGCATATTTGAAAGTCAAAACATTATGAATGGTGGCCTGACATATTTGTATTGCACTGAGTGCATGCCATCATGCGCTCAGTGAATAGACATTCTGAATAGCACTGTGAACAGTGAATTTTTATATATATTGAATAGCAAATATTGTGGATGATAAAAAAACATTTCCACACGGTATTCGAATAGCACAAATAGTCACCTCATGCTTCTAGGCGTCAATGACATTTCATTTCCTCAAAATTATATAGCGCAAAAGTAGGCTACAACATTTTAGCAGAAAGACGCAAATATACTCAATAAAATAGACCTTTGCATGCAGAAAACAAAGTCATGCCTTTTGAGTGTAATGGCAGAGAGCCCACCAATCGCACCACAGACACTGTTGATCTGTGACAAGAACGGTGGATTTCAAAGGGACATGTAACAAACCAGCAAATGCACCACACAAAAACAGACAAATTACCAGATCATTTCAAGCAGAACAAAGCTGACACTTATAATTGTATAAACAAATCTGAAGAGGTTATAGAGATTCATTTCCCAAACATAATCCATTATCTGAACCAGATCTATTTCCCTAGCCAGAATTTCCACTTTCATGGCACCCCCCAAAAAATGACCCTACCAAACTAGATCACTTAGCAATGAAAGACATGTCCAAATATTTTACACCTCATCACGTTCAGATCCATTAAGTATATGTGAAGCATCATGGTGAAATCTGGCGCTCGTCAAAATAACAAAATTAGGGAAACAGGCATTTCAGTTTTGCAATTTTAATCAAATCTTTTGGGTTTTTTGTTCAACCCTTTTATGTCCAAAAAACCCCCATATTTCTATGTGACTTATATTGAAAAAAGTTGATTAAAAGCTCAAAATACGTTATTTTTCAGTTTTCAAGGACTCTTTAGCTATTGAAGTCACCAAACTTTGGCGGCCATTTTCTCTCTATTTTTACTGCTGAAACCAAGTGAACTTACCTCTTCCTATCACAAATACCTTCACTTCTGCTCAAGATAGATGGGTATTTTTTTTCCTCAAAAAAGCAAGATAAATGAACAAGCTTTAAAATGATACCAATAACTCCACATGCACAAAAAGTCATGAGCGCCTGATTCCACCGCGTCTTGACACATACACGTTCAGATAAAAAGATCTGAACAGGTATTAAAAACTTTTCTTTGGGGGTCTTCAACTTTTACTTTCCGAAAAATCTTTACCAATAACATGCATCTCTCAAAATGTTCTCTTCAGGGCATATGTGACAATTTAATTCACCATTATCTATTGATAACATTCACAGACATGAAAACATTTTTATGAAAATTAACTTCATATAAGTCGAAGCATTTCCTTCATCTTTGTATTGCTTACAGTCGTGTTTGCCAACCAGGGCAATATTGCCCACTCGCAGGCGATTAGGTAATTTTGGAGGGCACTTTAGATCACTTAAGTAGTGACAGGAACTGCTAAATGCCCTGCTTAGAAATACAAGCAGGTAGGCAGTATGAAAATAAATTTCAGCCTCTAAAAGGTGGCAAAAGTGGGCATTCGCTATATAAAGGTTGACAAGCACTGGCTTGCAAAAGCGTGAGGTGAAACACTTTTGAAAGAGCCGGTATAAGAGTCTGTCGAAGTTGACACTCCTGACTACATGTAGTAAGTACACCATATCAACAATTTTTTAATTTTAAAAAGCTGAAACCCACATGTCTCAAAGGGATTAAGCATACACATCATCAGAAAACCGGCTTAAAATCTATTCATTCCCACCTCACTAGCATTCTCCCTTGCTTAGCACAAAGAAAAACAAAACAATTAATAGTAAATGTTATATGTCCGAAAAAGACATACTTAAGATCATATAAGGGGCAACCTGCTTCGACCGTGCCTTCAGGGCCAATTCAAGCTAGATTTATGTGGATGGAATACAATTTCCAAGTTTAATCTAGTTTAGTTTAGTACAGTTTTACAGCACATGCAACACAGTTAGGTCACATAAACGCCGAGATAACAGTGGTTACCAGTTAGTAACATACCAATAAAAGAAGGAGGAGAGATGAGGAAGATAGATGTTCGATAGAGAGAAGGAGCAAACCACACCAGAGCATCCGCTAACCAACCACCCACTACAGCAGCAACCGAGAAGGCAGGAGGAGACACTCGTTAAAAGGGAAAAAAGCTTCCCCATGAGAAAACTGAATTCATGTCTTCTGTATGTGATTGCTAAGAGCTTGCATCGTGGTGAAATCAGATGCTTGTCAAAAAGATGAAATACGAGAAATCGACATTTTATCGACCAGTTCGGACATTTTTTTCAAATTTCTGAAATTTTTTTCAAATTTCTGTTTTTTTGGCTTGTAGGTCCATTCAAAAACACTTTTAAGAGGGATTTTGTGGAAAAACGTTCATTAAAGGCACATAAAATGTCAATTTGCAGTTTCCAAGGACTCTTAAGCAATGGAAGTCACCAAATTTTAGCCACCATTTTTTCACTAATTTTACTTCCCACCTCCTTCAATCGCAAATATCCCCCCTTCTATTAAAGATTAATGGATATTTTTTTCATCAAAAGCAAGGCAAATAAACAACCTTTTAGATGACACCAATAACTCCATTTGCCCAAAAATTGACGAGCTCCTGATTCCACTGCATCGTGACACAAATCATCATGACATACATGTTATCAGATTAAGGTCATAGACTGTCTCATCAAATAGTTTTGGATACATATTTCACTTCTTTGGGACTTTAAAGAAGGAAGAATGACATACACAGAAGCATTAACCATTAAAGCAGCAAGAAGAACAAGCATAGATTAATTACGCTTTAACTTTCATTTATAAAGCAAAGTTTGAAATGGCTTTTTCTTTACTCTGACACGCTATGCAGAAAACTGAAGACAGCATTGCTACAAAATACATGCAACGGCACTCATAAATAACTCACAAGTATAATAAATTAAGTCATACTATCATGAAAAGAAATAGCAGCAATCAGTGATTTGAATCAGTTATGTCACACAATTTACTTACCAATCAAGTGGGTAAATAGAAGACCATTAGGTTTGTAACACATTTGTAAAGAGTGAAAAGCAGTCAGTCTGATCCTTGCATACAATGACATTCATTAAAGAAAATAAAGCATGCTAAAGCAGATAGAGCTTTGTTCCATTGTTTAAGGCCACGCAAAATCATTGCTGTCGCAATTTTTAAAAAAAGAGCAGCTCTAATGCTATTTGCTTAACTTGTAAAGCAAGGCGAAAGAGACGCTCAATTCTTTTAACTTGTAAAGCAAGGCGAAAGAGACGCTCAATTCTTTTAACTTGTAAAGCAAGGCGAAAGAGACGCTCAATTCTTTTACGAACAAAGACGATATGTTACTCAAAATAGGAGTGCAAATCATATATATATATACTATAGCACCTGGATATCATTAATGCATATGGCTGCTGCGGCATTTCTCAAAATAAAGGGTTAAAGCAAATGCAAAACTACTAAGAAGAAATAGGGGTGATTGGACTGCAAAATTGCAGAGGAGGTTTTTTCCTAGGTTGTTTGCGCCTCACAGTGTAACATTCATTGTTTCTTGAACATCATTCGTTGTGAGAAACAAAGAGACAGATATTTATAATTAGAAGATGAAGCTAAAATCGTCCCACAGAAGTTTACACAAACAAATTCTGGTTTTCAAAGATAGACATAACAAAAACTTTTCAACAAACTTCACATACAGCTGCAACTTAATTCATTTTAAAGCTCATTCAAATGATTATAAACATTTTGAGCTCAAGCAAACTCTCCCACTGCCTTACAATCTCTCTCCACTCGTTCAAAAAGATATGCAGTCAGTATAAATTCAACTCAAGGAACACAATTCTGTAAAAAAAACTTAACACAGTGCTGAAACTTTTCAATGATAAAAGGGATTTCCTGAGAATGAATCCAGGAAAAAAATTAAGTGAGAGTGAAAAAAATTCTCATATCACACTAGAACCACACCCCCCGAATACAATTGTTGTAACATAGCATAATTTCAGAAACACTACTAATATCACTACTTGGCCCAAACCTTCATACAAATCCCAGTTTTTATACATATACACTAGAAACATCTCAAATAAGGAAAGAAATTCATTTGATAAAAATCATACTGAGATCATGTAAGATACACTGTTTAACTGAGAAGCATAAAACACAAAAGACAAAAGCCTGCTGATATGGGAGAAAACTGTGGCTAAAGTCACATTTTCCATGAGCTTGCAAACTAGGGAGGGTGAAGAATATAATGAAACCTGAGGTATCTGTGACCTATCAACTCTGACCAATCCTTGCCCATGTGAACACAGAGATAACAAGCTCAACTATATTACAGTGAGTAACCTTATAAAAACTGATGTGAACTAAAGACATGAGCTGTATTTCGAGGGAGAGTAACACCTAAAACACAATGGGAATTACTCAAACTCACTTGAAACTGATATAAAGAGTCAAATTCTGATTCGAGTCAGGCAACGTAATGATACAACATGAGAAAAATACCTCAAATAGCAAACTATGAATCATGCTAATTTTTCGACTGCCACAAGGAGACCAATGGCCAATAACCTTCTCTACAAACATGCAACTAACACATCACTCTTACTTATCTTTTAATCTACAGCTCATACAGATTTTTAATTTTGGCAAATATGATTTATTTTATAAATTGGAGTCACAAGAATGAACAACTCCTACTCAATGACATAACACTATACCAAAAGACCTTACATTACATTTTGTATAGTAAGACCGCTCTTGATCACATAACACACTTATCTCAACCCTTGAAATTTCCCAGGGAGAACTCACATAGTTGAAATACGAACAGCAAATAAATACTTGTGAATACTTAACTTGAACATCGCAAACATACTGAAACAGAAAGATTCTTGCACACACACAAAACGATACATGAGCGCAAAAATAAATACTGAAGAAATCAACACCTCGTTCCCGCAGAAAGGCATCACAAATTAAGCAGATCCTCGACAGACTTTGTTCGGGCAAACGCTTCATAGCACGCAGAGCCTCCCATATATTTCTCCACCCCATCATCCAATTCATCTTCTTTCAGATCTGTACCAAAGGTAGGAAGTTGTTTGCTTCGATTTTCTGCCAACCTGCGAAAGAAGGGGAAAATTTATTACAAATGATCACAATGAGAGTGTTATCAAATCTTTTGTATAAGTTTATGATCTAGTTTTATCATTCTCTTACTAACATTAAAAATATAAATAGACCTTATTTAAAAGATGAAACTCCATCATTTGTGAGAGTTTCTAAATTGGATATTGGCTTATTTCGAAACCATACCACTCAAAAGCAAAGAGGAATTTTTACAGTAGCAATATTACAGAAACTAGATATAGGTATAAATTATGTGACTAAATCTTGATGTACTACAGAAAGTTCATTTTTAGTGTATAGAACTGTAAATAAAATGCAACTTCAAAAATTAATACAAACAGTCCAAAGTTAGGAAAAGTTGCAAAAAGAATCATGAATTTCTAAATTTGTGTACTCCTGACAATGAAACAAATTCAAAATTCACTTCATTCAATTCAGAAACTACAGCAGAAATTTAAAAGAAGTTTGTTATAAAGACATGCACATAAGAAAAGGCACCTTTGTGAGATCAATGTATGTGATTTTGTCAAGAAAACTACTAAAAAGCAATTTGAATTAGTACTTTGTAACAAAAAAATCAAATGTGTTCACCATCTCCAGTATGATGATTTTCTTGCCTACAAGTAAAATAATCATTAAAATTATTATATTCTGTTAAATCTGGGGTGACCTTATAAAGGCTATATGTAGCCCAAATAAGCACTCGATATGCCATGTAAAACGCAAATAATCCAGCCCCACAGCTAAGCTTTTGTGGACTACATGTGGAGCATAAATAATCATCACCCCCCCCCCTCCCCACCGGCAGCTTATTTCAGCTACCGAGGCCTACATAACCAAACGTCCCTGCCCCTTGAACCAAGAAGGCTTATAGGTTACAATTCTGAAGTTTGTAATCTAAATCTCTTAGTTTCTTAGATTGATTGTCACTGAGTAAAATCTTGGCCTTTTCAACACTGAATGCTGCAAAGTGCGCTGGCTGAACAAAAGTGTCAACACATCACATAGATTCTAGATCCAACTTCTTCTTAGCGTTCCCCCGCTACATGTCACAGGTAGTCAACTGCTGGTTCTTCAACCTGCAGTGCAACTGATTTTTATAATGTAAGAGACCGTTTTTCCAACTTCGAAGGGCCCCTTGCCATCAGGCAGCCACATTCCAATTTCGAAGGTACGGTACTCTATATGTTTTCATACTGACTTGAGTATTTTCGGTTTTGGTAGGATTCTTCAATTTCGTCCTGTTGGCGGCATAACTGTCCCCGTGGTTTTATGCACCCCGCATAATTTAGCAAAATTTGATCATTTTTTTGCATAATTTCTGATTATCTTCCCTTATCATTCTTTATTAAAATTAACAGAATCGCATAATTTCATATTTTTGGGCTCATTTTGCGTAATTTCAGAATTTTTTTTGCATAAAACGACGAGGACAGGCATAAGCCTCCTCTTATTGATTTAAGAACCACCAAGGTTTCTTTAACGTGCACACAGGATCTCTAAGATTTTTCGCCCTTAACCGAGAAAGCTAGGTGTACCTCCCCTAAGATTAGGGGTGTGGCTGAATGACATCAGTAAGAAAGAACCAGGGGAACAGTAGAAAGAGTCAAGAGTAGAGGGGAGAAGAGCTCAGAGGAGACTGGAGCGGGGGGGGGAGGGACGTCTCTGTAGAGATTAGTTGATTTTAGGGTCAGTTGAGAACAAAGTGAAAACGAACTGAATGAAGTGTTTTACGTGTATGTCATAGTAGGCATACTTCAAAAGACAATACAATAAGTGAGTCTGTGATGGTGGATGGCGCAGCTAGTGACAGCAGCTTCGGGTAGCATAACTTTTATTTGAAAATGAAGTTGGATTAGATATAGGCTATGTGTGCTACAGACAAATAATAGGTTATCAAGATACAGTCGACCCTCAGTCTGCGTAAAAATTCCGAAATGTTAAATTTAAAAACGAACGACAGATCTTGTTCGTACTCGTACTATATACTATAATATGTCTGGGAAGCCGGATGAAATCTCTGTCTCGGCCTCAGGAAT
>NW_004797416.1:1195288-1210123 GCF_000002075.1 Aplysia californica
GGGAGAAAGGGGAGATGAACACAGGTGAGAGAACAGGACTAGAGACCTGGAAAGGAAACGAAAGGAGGACATTTTAGAGAAGAACATTTTTTCTCCCCTGTCAGGTTTCAAACCCGGGATCTAATGAATAAGAGGCGAACGCCTTATCTCTAGACCACAAGAGCCCCCTCTAAATTCAATGAATCACATAGATCTAAAATTATGTAGGCCTTATCCATAAAAAAATTTACAGTTGTTCTAAGATCTTTTTTCCAGGATATCTATCAATTATAGTTCATAATCTATCAGGGCTACCTCCTCAGTACAAACATTCAAAGTTTGGAGAACTGAAGTTATTTTTCCGGGTCTTTCTCATATCAAAATTAGAGACTTCTTTAAGTTCACGGGCTGTTCTTAGTGTGTCAGCGATTGTATTCTAATTCCTGGTGGCCCAGCAGTCATCCTCTTCTAAAGCCCCATCTTTGCCACTGCGCATTCAAAAACAAATTTTGGTACTGCAAGTTCACAAAAGTTATAAGCCACCCTGGCAGAGGCGTAAAAAAGGTTAACAAAAAGACCCACAGGTGGGGAAGACATGAAAGAAAACGAGCTGATTTTTTTTTTTTAATCTCAGCGACCATTGTAAATCTTGTAGTTTAGGCGCCTTTATCGGTATGGAAGGAGAAAAGGTAAAATATCAGTACCAGTAGGAAAAATGTGTAGGCAACACTGATTTTTACACCAATATACTGGTGTCCAGCAAGGAAATAAAAAAATCAACAGAATCCGAGAGATACAAACATAAAATCTAGGCCCTACTAAATGCTGAATGTGGCGTAGTGAGCCGAACAAAGTCTCAACACGTCACATAGATACAAAGAATCTAACAAGTTCTAGAATTATGAACATATTATATAGATCCATATAATAAATATATTAATATTAAATAGAAATTAAAAGGCATTCTTAAATTATTTTTTTTCTTTCAAATATCTATTATAGTCCATAGTGTGTGAACACATAAATGTGAGAGATAAGTGTCATTTTAGAGTCTAGGTTTGACAACAAGAGGCTTTGGGATTTTGAGAGCATTTCCACAAGGCTACATTGTCACAGAGACTTGATAGTAGATTGAAATTACAAAACAGAAAAGGTCGCAATGAAAGCAATTTCTATCAAATTGTATGAAAAAGAAGAATTTTTAGGCTTTGTAGAAACACCCTTTAATCCCTAACACAGAATATTGTTGTGATACTCATAGAAAATACTACAACATTTCAGCATTCCACTCAGTTTTCATGAATTTACAAAATAAACTGAAAATCAAATATGCAATTTTGAACAAAACATTTCTACTTACCTTCTATTACCACACAATGCATCCCTACAAGTTACGCAAAAATGAAAAACGTTTAAAACACCAGCCAGAAATGAGGTAATAAAGATAGGGAAGCAGATCAAATGTCAGAAATACTTACTGTGAGAACATGTCATCTATGTCATCACTATCATTGTCATCGAAACTCTCCTGTAGACAGATAAACATTTTAAGGAGGATAAAATTGGAACAAAATAAAGAAAAGGAAAGACAAATTCATTGATCACACAGACTTTCTTTTTTAGATTTAATGGAAGTACATCGACACAATTACTACCATTTAGAATGAGTGAAAACGCAAGATACACATAAACAATAGAAGGAAAGAAAAGAAGTAGCTGCCTACCAGTGGTGCCCTCTAACCACTCACAAAAAGTAGACAGATTTGTGTAAGAATGACAACCATCCCAATCACTGACATAACATCAGAAACTGAAACGGTCGCCAGCATTGCAAAGTCACAAGTCACTGCAGTGCAGCACCCTTGTCTTTCTCAAAGATACATACCATGCCTAAACATCATATCCAAACAGTGCACATAATGCCACACACAATTTTTTACAAAAACAAAACAAAAGCAATAAAAACAAATATCATACTGCCGGGCATTCCTGAAAAAGCTCATAATATGCATGCACTAGAGCAACCCTGAAGCATTCTGAATCTATGGGAAGGAGGGGCTTGGACATTTTAAAACAGCTAGGGACGTGATAAGACAAATTATCCTGATCCTACACTTGAACCTATAAGTGCAGGCTTTGCTAGGAGATTTACAAGACCATAGACTGACAAAATTGTCCAAGTGGGTGGTTGGCGGGTCTTCTGGTGTGGTGTGCTTCTTCTTTCCAATCAAACATCTATCGTACTGATCTCCCCTTCTTCTTTTTTAAGTGACAGACAGACAGACAGACAGACAGACAGACAGACAGACAGACAGACAGACAGACAGACAGACAGACAGACAGACAGGGAAAGTGTATATGCGTATGAACGAGATGGCTGCTGATTGATAAAAAAAATTGTCCAAGACGGCCACACACTATTGCGATAAAAGTGGGTGTCTTAGACAGGTGAACGTCTTGGACAGTGTCATTACAATTTGTGAGGCATCTTGGTGAAGTCAGGCACTCGTCAAAATGATGAAATCAAAGAAATAGGCACTTTTCCGTCAATTTGGCAATTTTTATCAAATTTTTGGGTTTTTATGACCTTTAATGTCCGTACATTCCCCTGTTAATTTAACTGAAAAACTTAACTCACTTGAGCCTGAGATATTTTTCACTCAACAATTATTGCAGCCTGACACTTTTGGGGTATATTGAAGCGTTAACCACAAAAGGACTGTGAAAGCTATCATCTATTATCTATTTGTGGTGGCCGAATTTGCTATTCAAAAGGCTTTTTAATGGCTGCATCGATCGACATGCGGTTTTCGCCAAAATGGTCTTTAAAATATTCTTCAGATCATGGCACCCTTCGTTTTTTCATTTTTGAGACAGTTTTGCTGCAAAAAGCTAAACTTCTTTATTTCGCTGATCGCTTTTGTTGGCCGACGCTTTTGTCTCTGTAATCTTAGACAATCCGCTAGGTTTGTATATTTCAAGTCGTACTTCCGTTCGATACTATCGCGCAATACTGAGCACTATTTTAAGTGTGCGACCCATATAGATCTAGCCTCATGTTTTATTTTTCTACTTGGTGCTAAATTCGACTGCGATCCTTTCATTTGATGCCCATCTTCGCTTTTTCTGGACTCCTTTGTCAAATTCTTTTTCTTGCTACTGGGAACAACGTCAATAGATCTTAGATAGAATCTAGATCTAGACCTAAATAGCGCCTGACCATGCCGAAAAGAAAAAGAAGTTCTACAGTTGGAACCCCTCGAGCTCGCAAAGGTCGAGGTGGTCTAGATCAACAACAAAATGATGGGGACTCTCTAGATATTAATCTCCCAAAAGCATTCCTCTACATTGTCAATTCCTTTCAGTACGAGCGCTACTTTGGGGAACTGACGACACAGTGTACACACTGCCTGGCCATAAGATTTCCATATGAAACACAAGGTATGTTCTGTAGCAATGGCAAAGTTGATCTGCATCCATTTCCAAAACCACCTCCTGAACTGCAAATCCTTCTGTCTGGCGTGTCGACACTGTCCACTCACTTTCTGGAGAAAATCAGACTGTACAACAATTGCTTTCAGCTCACATCCATGGGGTATACCGATGCAACCCTCAAAGGATGGAATCCACAGTTCCGCGTGCAGTGTCAAGTATATCATTGCATTGGCTCTCTCCTTCCTGCCCCCCCCAAAATGAGCATTCATTTCTGTAAGTTTATTTCATGGAAAGGGATGCAGCCTCAGAGCGCAGAAACAGTCTTTTTCAAGTACTTGAACCTGGGATCATTTCTGATCTTCAAGCCATGTTGCATTGCCATAATTCATTTGTCATAATCTGAAATGTGCATATGAATTTGCACGCTCACATTTCGAATAGTCTGTAGAAGTGTCATGCAAAGTTTCGTGTGCCGAAGTTAATTTGTCAATGAGCTAGAATTTTTTTAACGCTGTCAGAGGAAAGCAAACAAGCTATAGACACTGCCTCTGTGATTTTGAAGACGTCGGTGTGTTCCTTTTTCAGTGTAGCAGCCCTTTCGTGGATTATTATTTTCTTAGTGCTTTTTTGTGATGGTGTAAGGCGAAATCCGTATTTTGTGATTGTGAAGGGCAAGACAACAATACACTAAAGCAATGTAGATCAAGAAAGGAGTTAATTAACTAAAGCAATATAGATCTAGAAGCCAGATATGACTGTGAAATGCTAGGCAGCAAGGTACATGTAGATGTAAAATGCCTCTGCGGCGCAGACCAGTAGGAGCAGTGACGCCAAGGCGTCGACCCCGAGCAAAGCCGGGTGCTCAGCTAGTAATTTTTAGAATGCAACAAGAGAAAGAAAGAAATGCTCTCACAGAAAAAGAAAACTGCATTTAATATGTCCGAACAGTCTTTATTTTATCAATATTTTTTAACTCATTCGCTTACGACTAAAGTGCCGTAAGTATGCTAAGCCGCCACCTCGAGAACCGACTTTCAATTTTAGCTTGGTTTCTATTCCAATCCATATATCCATGTTAAAATAAAGGTCATAAAATAATGTTGACTTCCGGGTCAAGCGTTTCCACCGAAAATCGGAAGTTTTGATTCAGTTTTGAAACACAATTTCGAAGTTTATGCGACATTATTTTATCGCGAAGCCCAAATTATAGCTCAGACACCAGACTGAGTACTTTTACACAACCAAATATATCATTATTTTGCTCATTAAAGAAATGTAGGACTCTTGTTTATAATATTGATACTATTGGACTCAAATTGCCAGTGCACTGTAATTGAGAAATCAATATTTTTGAATGTTAGATCTAGGCCTAGATCTAAATAGTCAAAATATTTTTTTCTCCCCAAAAACACTACTTTTTGGTAAAATAACACAAAAAGTACCACTCAAGACATGTATAGGTTTATTCAAAATGCAATTCTGAATAATTCCATATAAGATACGAGTGTTTTTTTCTGTTTGTGATCCTTTTTTCTAAATTATTTTTAAAACATTTTTTGTTCAATATCGAATGTCATGATCCAAATGTACAAATATTATGGAATGTATGTAAATAACTGCACATTTTTCAATATTTTCCTGTTCTATATACAGTCATGGTTATTTTGATGTATCATTTGACTAGGTGCAAACATATTTTTTGAGTTTCACTTGAGATTATTAATTCTTTATTTTCAAATTTTATCCGCAGCCAATCACAATTATGTTGCATAATCGCCTCTTACAGGACCCAAAGTTGAAAAATACACAAATAAACAATACAGATGTATTCTACTAACCATACTGAAAATGTTGGTACATAATATGTTGATATTTATTTGAATTTATGGCCCAAAAGACCTGTGAAATGCGCACTAATCATCATCTCATTTTGCCCTCCCGAAAAAAATACGTCCACAAGCCGAAAATAATACGTAGCGAATAAGTTAAATGGCAATGTCTGGGGGTTACATAATTTTGTTTTGTTCCCAATTTATAATAAAACATCTACCGCAATGCAGGGGTGACTGACTTAGTCCGTTACAGCTCAAGTTTTTTATGAAACTAGAGGGTTAACTGTGGGCTCGCCGCTTCCCGTAGTTTGTAACCAAAAAACATAGGAGATGCCAATCAATAAAGTGCATCCCACAAATACATGGGTTTAGGCCACTGGGCCAGTGGGCCGTCCCGTAAATACTTGGGAGTAGGCTCAAGTGAGTTAAAGGCACAAAATATGTAGATTTTCACTTTTCATTGACTCTCAAGCTATTGTAGTTACTAGACTTCGGTGGCCATTTTCTCGCTAATTTTACCTTTGAAACCAGATGACCCCCACATTTTTCAATAGTAAATATCACAACTTCTATTCAACATAGAAGGGTATTTTTTTTTTCATCGAAAGCAAGGCAACTGAACAGGCTTTAAGATGATACCAGTAACTCCACACACCCAAAAATTGACAAGCACCTGATTCCACCGTCTTGTGACACATTTAAGGAAAAAATATATGCAAGGAAGAAAGTGGGAAGTGGTCATTTGCACAGGTGGTTGTCTTGCACAGGTGGTAGTTGAAGCATTTTCGACTGTTTTTCTTACTAGTCTCGTCCAATGATCAAACAATTATACTAGCAACTGGGTAAAAAGATTTAAAAACAAAGGGCATAGAGCAAGTGAAAACAAAACAATAAAATAATACGGTAAGAGATTTTACCCAATTCTTCCGGCTGTCTGCTCTCTCCACTTGCTGCTTTGAAGGGGAGCCTGAAAAAAAAAAAATCAAATAAACACCACTTTCATTGAACCCTATGGGGTGATTCAGTTAATAATGGCCAGAGCAATGCATTAATACTGGTAAGAACCTGGCCTGCTTTTTTTATTTTGAGTAAGAGTCTTGCTGTAATTGACGGCACTTGCAACACAATAACGTCATTTGCGCCGAAGATCAGAGACCTTACGAGAGAGTTAAAAACACAAAAAAGAAGGAGGAGAGAAAAGGAGAGGAGGAAATTGATAGGAGAGACGGAGCAAACCACATCAGAGCACCTGCCAACCACCCACCTGGTCTGCCAAAGAGCCTGTTCCTATCATAAAAACAGAATTTAAAAAAAATAATCTGCATGCTTTAAAAAGTCCATTCTAAAGATTTTAATTAGTCGAAGAACCTGGAATGAGCATAGGGCAACAAAACTTTTCAAGGCATCCTGCTGTAACCATACTTTGGACACATAAAGAAGGAATCTTCTAGGCAGAACCAATACATGAACTATGAACTACAATGTAACGAAGTACAATTAAACAAATAATTGGGGGGGGGGGGGGTGTCAAGATGTGGGCACTCTCACAATTTCCTTCCACACTCCACAAATCTCTGTAACTGCCTTCATGCGTCGGTATCACCTGTCACATTTCATTATAGAATAAACATGGGAAGCTATCCAGTAGGAGCTGAGCTGTGCCTCTTGAAACCCAACCCACCTAATAAATTCGATTAAGTGAGAAACCTTTCTTTTTACTATTTTTCTCCTAAAAACCATATCTTTAGAGGGTGATCGATGAACAATAATTCAATAACATTACATTTTTTTAAAAACCAATAAAACAAAACCTAAACACCACTTAAATGCAGACAATCTTAAATAAAGACATTGGAGGTTTCAACTGAACATTGCCTCATGTTTTTGAGATATGATAATTGTCTTGCTCTACGACACACCCCTGAGACCAACCATCAACATATGTAAGGCATTGCGGTGAAATCATGTGCTCATCAAAATAATGAAATCCGAGAAATTGGCATTTTCGGCCAGTTTGGAATTTTTATTTGAATTTTTGTTTTTTGGCTCAACACCGTGTACACATCTATTCAAAAACACTTTTATGGGTGGATTTTATGGAAAAACGTTGATTTAAGGCAAAACAAAGTTAGATCTGCAGTTTCCAAGGACTCTTAAGCTTTGGAAGTCACCAAACTTTGGCCATTTTCTTGCTAATTTTACCTCCGAAACCATGTGAGCCCACCTCCTTCAATTGCAATTATCTCGACTTCTATTGAAGATAAATGGATAATTTTTTTGTCGATAGCAAGGCAAATGAACCACCTTTAAGAGGCTACCTAAAACTCCATAGGCCCGAAAATTTACGAGCGCCGGATTCCACTGCGTTGTAATACATATGCTCTCTGCCACTGACATTATTTGAGTCTTAGCTCACTAAGCACTCAGCCTCTTGAGTCCTTCCGTTCCCCTTCCAGAAAACTGAACATCATGTTCATTACTTGATGACATACACAGAATCTGGAACTTTGTTTAAAAACTCATGCATTCTCTCACATTCACCAAAAAAACTGAAAATTTAAGCAGAAGGTTGATTCTCACTCCACTGTCATGAAATATAATTAAATCCATGGAGTGAATAGACATGCTTTACGCCCCTATAAATAATTTACACCATTTAGGGGGAAGGCTAGTTCAACCCTGCCTATCAGGGCCAAATACTAAGGAGGAGGAGGAGGAGGAGGAGGAGGAGGAGGAGGAGGAGAAGAAGAAGAAGAAAGCTTCATTTCCACTTGTGGATGTGTGCAGCTTGCAGGCTTCTTTCTTGGCTTCAGCACTTCTAATTTGTGAAGCCACGGAAGTTTTGTTATGTACGAAACAAACCAGGAAAAGAACAAATACGTACTTAAGACTGTACCTGTACTGTTGGACCCTGGCGGTGGAGATGATATAAGAAGTGGCTGGCTACTATTGATCACAGAGCTGCTTTGAGGACTTGACTGAGACTGCGATGATTTTTTGTGAATCTGACAAAAACAAAATCAGGAAAGTTAACTTGATTGGTCACTCTGTCCAGAGAATTGTTTGACAATGTCAAGCATAACAATCAATCATTTAACATTACACACCGAAACAATGGCATTAAACACACAGTAAAACTTATCAACATTCTACAGGAATGGACATTTATCATAATTTGGAGAAAATTGGAAAATAAAACATTCCAATGCGCTGGGGTGATCATCCCTAACATTACGAGTTCCAGGTTGCAGATGGCCACTGTAATGGCAATTAGCTGTGAATATGTTGAATAAGCAGGTCTGGAGCGACTGGCACTGTTCTTACCAGGTCAGAGAGATAGGTGGCACAGCAATGTCACCAAAAAATGCCCTATGAGTCTACAAACGGGAACACCATGTGAAAAAGGACAGCACAAAGTCCTAGTCACAGGTGGAATTTGGTAACAATTTCTCCCTGCACTCCCAAGGTAGTCCCAAGACCTGGAGCTGGAGTGCTGAAACCTGAGATATTGGGCCACAATACCAGGTCATACAGCAAAAAATGACACTTGAGGATTGATAGTACTTATAGAAATGGTGCTTGCCCTGTGAGGACCCACCAGGTATGTGCAGTGCCGGGCCCCAAGCCTTGAAGAGGTTAAGAATCTATCTACCCCTCTATATGTATATAAACCAGTGATGTCTGTAGGCTTGTTTGGCAAGGAAGGAACAGCATACAGTATAAATACTCACCCCATCCTTCCTTGTTTTATCTCGTAAGGACTTCTTAAACTTTTTCTTCTCTATCCATCGATCTTGCGCTATTGAGAACGCCTGCGACACTGTCAAAGTTACTGCTTGTGCCTGAGGACCAAGAGGAAAAAAAATTAAAAACAGCAGAGGAAAACAAGACAAGATGAGATACGATAATCTTTCATGACCAACCTGAAAAACTTTGAGTATATATCACGGCTGTTAGGAAGCAGTACTTTAGTTCGCAGGCAGCCAGTGCGCTGTATCTTGTTATCTGACCCCGGTCAGGATCTGGACAATAGAGATGTATCTCATCTTATCTTATCATGGGGTCATGAACTCAAGGCCAGGGGAATTCCCCCCGTCCCGCTAACAGCGTTGTTCACTTCATTTTTAGGACAATTAACCCTATCTGTACGCCGTGTTTTACTATAGTACCCATACGACATGGGGAACTCTGTGCCACCACTTTCCAAAGAGGAAATTTACTCGTTAATCCAATCCGTACGCCTTGCATAGCAGTGTGTCAAAATGATTTTTTTAGAAATACTGAAAATTTCAAAGAGATCTCCGCACTAGAAGTATTCTAAAATGTGACGAATACAACCCCCCGGGTATTATAAAATGACCCCAGGGCGTATGGATAGGGTTAAACTCGCAAAATACGCCGATCTGTGACTTGGTCGTCATATTATTTTGAACGTTTGGAAGAAGAGGGAACTTCTACACTCACTGAGAAAGATGCAAAATCGTATGAAATAATGATAAATATATATATAGTATTCCAAACATGGCTCATATTTTAACATTGCCCTTGTGGGGTGTAGATTTATAAATAAAAATTTCAATCAAACAAAACTCAAAAAAATGTTCAAATTCACATAAAATACACCAGAAATGGGCAATATCAAAATTCACTTTGTTGTTTTTGTGGTAAGCCAACAGGTTTGGAATAGTGAAGAGTTGATTGCAGCATCACCTTTTTTATTTGTCGTAGGCACATTGGATAATACGCTTTGGATCTGACATGAGGTGCTGAGATAGCATCACAACTTTCAGCTGCTATTCAATATTGCGCATCCCAGCTCCTCTTCTCTCCAGCTTTGCCACAGAAGCATGGATAAGTTCACCATCCTGTTCCCCATGTAAAGCCAAACCAAACCCACGGGATGCAGTGTCTCAGGTATAATGACATGTAAGTTTTGAAGTATGTCAATGTGTGGTCGTCAGTCTTTTGAATTTGACACTGGTTGGCTGTGTGAGATGAGGATGCGAACGTCCCTAAATGCTTTGTTTTAATAGATCAAATTTTTCTCTGAGATTGTAAGCGGTGTCAATTATGTATTGGTTGTGGGTGTTTTCTACTGTTTCTTTTACAACAAATGCAGTGAGGTCTTTATAAATGCCGCTCATGATGTATTTGTGGCAGTGATCGCCAATGAAAGAGCGTCTGTGATATACCTGCTGTGTGATGTTGGGTGATTCAAGTATGGTGTCTAAATGAGAACAGATAGGGCCAGTCCTAGGGCTAAGAGGTCCATGCTCTAACTCAGACAACCTGTCTTCTTTCTCCGTCAGTTGTTCTTGATAGTTAATTCTCTCCTCTTCAGAGTCAAAAAGTACTATGCAACCTTCTAAATGTCTAATCTACTCCCCACGACTCCAGTTTTTGCCATATGTGCGTAGTGACGACAAAACTCCTTCACAGTCTTCCTCTGATTGCTCTCTTAGCTGTGTGTCTACTGAGTGTGTCCCTGCCTCTAGAAAACAATGGTGGTTCAGAACTATACCCAGAACGATATGAAGGTATGGCGGTGCAACTTTACGGGTTCAATGTTTATATTTGGGAGGTGTAAATTGTGCTGAAAACGAGCGACATTATCTTTAAGCCATGGCCATATTTTTTTTAACGATTGTGGTCACGTTTCATGTTTGCCAAAAAAACAAGGCAGAAAACATATTTGTCGACATGTCCCCAGTTGATATTTGGTTGTGAGGCACCACAAACATGGGTAAGTACCTTGAGCAACAGAGAGGCCATCGATTTTAGAAATAAAGACATAGTCCCCAAAAAGAAAAACAATTATCTTCTTCCCCTCCCATTCTAAATTCGAAAGCTTTTCAAGCTGAGGCTCCAGTGGAAACATGCATACCCTAAGATTCTCATAGTTGTCTTTGATTTTTGTGCCATAGCGACGACAAAAGTGTTGACCTTGGAATTCGGTTTGTCAGTATTAAAAATTTGCATTGTAAATGTCAAGCCACCCCTTCCATGATCCCCCAAAATTTAACCCATATTTCATCCTCTGGAATAGTAGAGTCATGCCATGTAAGTTTAAGTGTTTGGTTGTGATTGTGTTGGTTAAGGAGTTCAGTAACAAACTCACCTATGTGTGAATATCTGGCAAACTCTGTCCTACATTTCTGTCCCAAACTATCGACAAAATCTACTTGCTCTGTGAGAATGTTGCCCTCAGATATTCTTTTCATGGCCTCTCTTTGTGCTCATTGGACATTGATAGGCCAGCTTCTTTCAGAAAGCGCCTCTGCTGGCGTAACTGGCTCCATGGAAGATAAGTTGTTTCTTTCATTGCTAAAATTTCTTCATTTGTCATTTGAGGTGTGCAACTGAACTCGGCTTCTTCACAGACTTTGTGTCTACATGGTCCCTTGACTCTTTTCAGATTGTTTACATGTTCTGTGACTATGTTGTCATCGGATGTTCCTACAATGCTTTCCCTTAAACAAAAACTAATTTGGCTGTCTTTCATTTTGTGCTCGTTTTTGCCTGCAATAATTGTTTCCTTGACTTCTTCAGTTGTGCTACAAGTATTGACTGCCCTCCTGTCTCCTGGAGTTGCTGTGAAGCTGTGTCACTGTGTGTTGTATCTGGTGTGAGTGTGTGTGCTCTAGTAGGGCTTCCCAGCAAAACCCTCCGACTATCTGCCAACATTAAAGGATTCTGATTGAAATTATTGAAAACTTCCTTGCAGAAGACTTATGATAGACCAACCGTAGAAGGAGGTGTTTAAAGTGAAACAAAAGCTACTTACAATTTTTGTTTTCGGACACAAGAATGCATAGCACTCCATCGTTTCATTGGTTGTATTGCGAGCAATGTATGCAAAAACTTTATCATGGGTCTTGTCAGCAGTACAGAAGGAAATTCTGAAAGAAGAAACAAGAGTATGTGATTAAGACGAGACACTTCTACTCTTAACTGGAGACACAAAGGAAAGCAAACAAAATGTGTTGTTAAGGTAGGTCCTATATTGTTACTCTAGCCAAACCAGTCTGCATCAGGTCCAATCAAAATTAAGGTTTTTTTTAGTTTTAGTAAGATAACGGCGTTCGCAACTGCATAAGGTCATATGAGGGCCAAGAGGTGGATGTCAGCAGAGAAGTCCAAACAGGGAATCAGGCTTACTCTGATCACCTCTATAGCCTCAACAGCACAAAGTCTGTTTCCACTGTCAAGGCACCCCGAAAATAGCAGTTCACAAGAGAGTGACGAACACACAAAAGAAGTAGAGAAAAATGACGACAGTAATGATGAGGAAAGAAAAAGCAGTAGTTCCCCCTATGTTGCTCCGGCCCTGTATGAGCATGACATTGATAAATCAGCCCATTACAACTCTACTGTCCACAAGAACATGATAATATCCTCTCTTTCGGTATGGCCTAAAGACAACTTTAGTCAGTGGCACTGCGCTGGCGGGAGAAATTAAGTTTTAAGAAGATTTATTAACCATAGCGTGCTCTGAATACAGGAAAAATAGATCAGGAGGAAATTAACATTAAACAAGAGCAAAGCCCTGGTCAGCAGCGCATGGATGAGAGCAGTAAGTCCTTCTCACAGACCTACATTGAATCCACAAGATAAACACTGACATCAACTTTTCCTTTCCCCTCCTGAGGGGGGAAAAAACTGTTATGGTACAGAAAACCATTCTCCAAATATTCAAGACACACACAGGACAAAACTTTTCCTTCCCTCACTTGAGCATGAAGTGAGTATATATATATCTCTAGTTTTAGTAAGAGTTTTACGACACTTGCAACACAATAAGGTCATATAAGTGCCGAAGATTAGAGATTTACAAGAGAGTAACAACACAAAAAAGAAGGAGGGGAGAGATAAGGATTATAGATGTTTGATAGGGAAGAAGGAGCACACGCCAACCACCCATATAAATATATCTATAAGGAGTAGATAAAATACAGGCAAGCATAGATAAGTGTCCAAGAGGTGAACCAATATCATCTGTTCCACTACCCACAAAGAAATGAGGGATAACCTCAGGCTATGGGTCTTTTTTGGCTACCAAGGGTCAGAGCAGTTTTATTTCTTACAAAACCTTCTACATTTATCTATCCAAAGGAGTCACCATGACTAGTGGTTTAAGCTTCAACAGTTTATTCTTAGGCAGTTATCATAATTTAACATTGTATACAGACTATGTTGGATATCCACATTTTCTGCTTTCAAATTACATCTTCAACTACACCATGGAAATTTAATTTAACTTCTGCTTTTCAAAATTTCTTACCTTCAAGCACACACTTTTTACTCTAGTCTACTTCCTTCCAACGAAAACTTGACTTATCAATTTCCCCTTTATCTAAAAATGCCACGCTTTAAAAAAAATACTCTTACAAACATAACATAAAGAATGACAACACTCCCTGTATACAGCCATAATGGCAAAAACATGTTGTGCTACTGGTATTCAATATTTCATTCAACTGCCTTTTAGACCTGATGTGAGAACAAAGAAGAACACGTTTCACCTGTATATAGATATATCAAACATAACTTGATTCGTCATCATGTCCACCATGCTGATGCCTCGAGGAGAAACTGTCAGCGCTGTTTTCTTCAACTTGTTACCGGCAGATTTTGCCTGTTGAAAAAGACAGGCAAAGAACTTCCATTGATTAACAAACTGAAGTGAAAAAAACATTTTTAAGGAAAGAATGACCATAAACAGAAACATATAATCACACTGTTGCTACTACTAAACAGAGAAATGAATAACCGCAATGTCTGTAAAAGATGATTACAGCAACAAAAAAATACTCAAAAACCAACAAAAACGACAACCCGCACACAAAGACCAAAAAAATTAAAACAGAACAACAACAATCAAATACAAAAGCAAAAAACAAAAGAATAAGCCAAAAATCAGAAACAAAAACAAAAACAGAAAAAGAACAAGTACCACGCTTGAAAGAGAGCACACAGCACAAGGATTAATGTTTAGGCTTTACAAACAGAACTGTGGACGCCCAGACACATGATAATAAAATAGTAATAAGTTCTATAAACATGGCGAAAAATGGCGAATCAATAATAATGCGTATGGCATGCAACATTAGCCGCCCCATTCCCTTTTCATGAATATTCCTCGTCTAAAAGTGGAAACCTTGCAACTTTGCGGAAAAGAGCAACAAGAGAAAAAAAAGAGCCTATCAGGAAGACAGACAACAGGAAAGGGTGGGGTACCATGATCGTCAATGTCTGCTCCAGACCTGACACTTTTAAAGAAGGAGAAACTCTAACACGACATAAAACCAATACAAAGGAAAGCAAACAAAAATCCAACTGACAAAACCAAACGTACACACAATGATTCTCATGCACATACAAACAAACACACACACACAAACAAACACATACAAACAAACAAACACACACCATACACACACACACACACACACACACACACTACACAAACACACGCCCACACACACACGCCCACACACAGACACACACACACACACACACACACACACACACACACACACACACACACACACACACACACACACACATACACCCGAACACACACACAGAG
>NW_004797416.1:1211657-1217620 GCF_000002075.1 Aplysia californica
AATGTACCCAAAAACTTGCACAAGTCACGATCTTTTATGCAAATTTTGAGCATTTTATAGATGTTTTAGACACTTGGAAATATTTCCAATCGATAGAGCAGATGTTGTTCTACTAAAATAGCCCAAAATCGAAAAATCGGTTTTAGACACCTAAATCGACTTTTTCTGGCTGTTGGCTACTGCCGTGGTGTTCCTTAAAATAATAGAATTTTGAAAATATGTTACTTTCCCTGCACATTGAAAGTTGATTTAATTAATCATCTATGACGAAAGACGCAGAATGCTGCAAAACCTGATGCAATATAGCAGCACACAGCACAAGGATTGAATGATGTCTTGCTCTTATGTGAAGAGAAATACTAGTATTCTCTTTTGTCTGATCAAAATTTGTGAGAAACAACAGCTAAGCATGTTACTTTGATTTTCAAGAGCTTAAACATTGTGTGAGGAGTCTTTTGAGTTACTTAAGTTACTTTTTTTTTATAAACGTGGGATTTTTTACAACTCCATCAACACAATTTAGAAGGCAGGTCAACCTGTGCCGAGAGGGACACAGCATCCCACCAGAAAGACTGAGGTATCTGATAAAAGTTCTCCCCGCTCATGAATCGTACATGAGTCTCCTACATGCAACGGCGAAGCTCCTAACTGCTATATCACAGATGGCAGTAAAGTTACTTTGAGCCTCGAAATTGAGAAGGAAGTTGAAAAGTGACGCTACATTTTTGTTTACACTACAATGCTATTATTAGCCCTACCATTTGCTGCTCCTGCAGTAGTCTCTCTGACGGCCGGTTCTTGACATACTTGAACGATATAGCTTCCCACAAAGGAAAAAGCAATGCTCACTCAAGAGCAAGTCCTTGATATAATAAAAAATTACCTTCCTTCAGACAGTCAGATGACATTAGCAGATCTATGGGAGCTGTGAGCACTTGTAGATTTAGAGATTTTCATTAAGTCATTAAGAACCTAAAACATTAACACTCCCAACTAACCTCAAACAATGGATTGAATATATATCTATTTTAAAGTAAAATTTGCCTCCCATTTTCCAACATTATGAATATGAAATAAGGCATACTTTGTTTTGTCAGTTGACTACATTACAACATATTTGTAGGCCTATACAATGTTAAGACTCCCCATGACCCGCTTTTCATAATATTCCCGTCTAAAAGTGGAAAAAGCCTCCATAGTGAAGGAGTAAACTTCACACATCATTTAATCAACTAAAATTGGTAAACTTACAAGAGCAATGACATTATGCACAGCCTTTGCACTAATACCATCCCCATATGTTTCATCAGACTCTATTTCTTCCACTAGGGTAGACCCGATGTACTTGAGATAGAAGGTGACTCCGTCCTCCACGGGCTCCTTGTTCTCACCCCATCCTTCTGGAATTTCTAAAAGCAGCGATAAAAAAAAAAGTTTAAGTGCCAAATTAAGAATAATATATGTATCACATCCAACAATGAGAAAGTTAGCATCATCAAGCAAGTAGAAGTAGTTTTATCCCGAACAAGAAAATTTTGTAAATCAACAAATTCCAAGAAATGACAGATGTCAAATCAAAAGTAAAACAAGTTTTCCTTGCAAGGGCCTCTTTGCAATAAGTATTATTATCATCATG
Organism: Aplysia californica; assembly: GCF_000002075.1. Lineage (NCBI taxonomy): Eukaryota > Metazoa > Mollusca > Gastropoda > Aplysiida > Aplysiidae > Aplysia > Aplysia californica. The sequence goes on from NW_004797416.1 coordinate 1,213,294, forward strand.
CTTTCATGGCCTCTCTCAACAAGATAGTAAGAAGACATGAAAATGATTAAACAATGGTAAAAAAAAGGTTCCGTTTTTAAAAAAAATTAGGCTAGAAAGACCCACTGAAAATCTTCCCTGTGTAAAAGGAGAGAAAAGCTGTGCCAGAACTGTACACGTCTATGTTACGTGCAGCTGTCTAACTTTAACAGTAGTAACACCCTCTTTGCATTGAGCCCTTGTAGTCACTCAGTGCCACTTTGCCCTTGGAAAAATATTAGACTTTAGAAGTACAAATCCGAGTGAAGTAAACATTAGCTTGACAAGGTGTTTGTTGTGGATGAAAGCCCAGGCCAATGACAAAATGGATCAATGTTTGAAACTTAAAACAATTACTAAGGTGGATTCGTGACAAGGACCTTTTTTTCATCACACATTTCATTACGTAACATTTAAAGTTGATAAGACTACAAGCCCTGCCCATAACATCCCAAGAGAAGACTATCCATGGCCATTATATTATGAATTCTAAAGCCAGATTACTAGTTTTTTATTTATTGATTACTAAAGCATAGGCTGGTGGGTCTGGGTGGGCAGCCCTGCATACACAAGCACAACTTGCTGGACGACAACATGACTTTAAAACTCTTTCTTCCTCTTTGCCTTCTCCTGTTAGACTATTGACTATTTGATTTCAGGGGTAGTCAAATGCTCATTTTTCAAAGGCAGCTGAAGCCTACTCTCTATTACGATTTTAGGATCACCAAGCGATCTTTATTTTAACATGTGCAACATGTACAAGGACCTCCACGATTTTTTGCCTTTTTCCACGAAGGCTACCTTCGACGATAAAATCAGGGGTGTGGCTGAAAGACAGCAGTAAGATGAAGTCAGAAGCAGTAGTAGAAATAGTTGGGAGTAAAGGAAAGAAGAGCAGAGAGCAGGGGTAGGATAGGGGTGAGAAAGTGAGACGAAAGCAGAGATGAAAAAACAGGACTAGAGACCTGGCTACTTTGTCTTATAGCAGCCCTCTCTAAAGAACCAGAGCAGAGAGTATTTACTGTGAAAAACACTATTAAACAAACTTGTTGTGTAACTCATTTAAGTGTTTTATGGCGCTTGCAACTGCATAAGGTCATATGAGCACATGGGACACATTAAACATTTAAGTTAAAGTAAGGTAAGAATTTTGAATTTTGCCGGGTGGCGGCCAAAGCCTACTCTTATCTATTTTATGACCACCAAGGGATCTCCAACGTGCATAACTTGCACACAGGGCCTCTGAGATTTTTTGCCCTTATCCGAGAAGGCTAGGTGTTAGATCATACCAACCATAAGATCAGGGGTGCGGATGAAAAACAGCACTAAGAAGGAACAGCATTAAAAAGGCTCCCTGAGCTCTCTGAGCAAAAGCTGAATTCGCCCGGAGGCTGACGTCACTGCCGCGCGGGCGGTGTTCGGGAAGGCCTCGCGCCCCGCGCAGAGAAGTTTCACATTGTGACAGAGGCGATTTACATACGAGCCGGCGTGATAAAAAAAGATGACAGAACGAGTCTGTAGTGCGACAAGACACCAAAGAACCACTATTGTCTCTTAGAGCGCCTTCAAATCACCCGAGTGCTTTTTGACCGTTGATTAGATATTAATGTGTATTTACTTGAAACTAAATAAAATTGTCGTCAGCAATCATTCTCTTGTCCACTGTACTGCCTACAAAAACTGACAGGCACCACCGGTCTTGCCCAGTGAAAGAACCGCGCCTGGATATAATATTGGACACCCCTGGAATTTTTTAAAGTCAACTTGGCAGTGACCAAGGTGATTTGTCGTTGACCCCGATTTTTTTCACCAAGTCCCAATTTTTTCCCCCACTGAGATCCTGACTTTTAGATATCACAGAGTGGCAGGTCTATTTTTCTTGGAGTAGTATAGTCGGAGTTGACCCCTTTTGGTTTGCCAACTTTACTTTATTTTTGATAGACTCAACTGCTCAACCACTACCACTCTTCCCCCCTCCAAATGGACACAATTCTAATTCTAGTCAATATTACTCATTTATTTCTTAAGTTAATTAAAATCGTTAGCATTCAATCATAGTCAAGGTCACTCAATGTGTGTCTGTGTGAATGTGCGTGTGAGTTATAAGTTTGCAAGCAAAAAATCTTACTATAAAATTATGAGATATTGACTTTTACCCTTTAAGTTTCTAAAACAAGGGTTTAAATACCCCTTAAAATAGTAAACCAAAGGGTGAAGGAACCTCTTAACTGATTCCGTCCATTCGGCCGCTGACAGCGGCTCTGAGTTTTTCCGCTGCCTCCATTCGGCCGCTGCGAGCGGCTCAACGAAATCCGAAACAAAGGTGAACTTTTTAACATAGTTCCTACTTTTTAAGTTGTCGAAAGGAAGTAGAAATTGTAAACAAACCTGACCTCAATCTCTGAGTGCCAATATCGATCAAAACTCCGCGATATTCTTGCAAAAATCGTTGTTTTGTTGTTGCGATGTAGGCTAGGTCTAAGGATAAACTACACGGAGCCTGGTATAATAAAAATGCTCTTCAAAGAAAGATATTCAACTAAATTTGTGAAATTTTTGCATAAATGTGTGCTAGGCTGATATCACTACAATGTTGTGTTGATTCCTATGGATTATAAGGACTTGTAGAGTTGAGAAAATGCGGTAAGTCGAAATTTTCAAAGAGCTGTTGCGCAATTTTTTTTTTCTCATTCGTTTTTGTCAAAAGGAAAATGCAATACAAACAGATTATAGGTCATTGTTATTGACATAAACAGATTTTTCTATTTATTCCTATCAGTTTGGTATATATGACAATACATATTAGAGTAACTTAGAGCTTCAAGGTAATGCATTAAATAGATGCTCCCCAGGTCTAAAACTGAACATGGAAAAATAATTCTGTCCAGAGCCTGAAAAAATCATGGACGGAATCAGTTAAGTTGGCCTGAAAAGGGGAGCCCTGAGACAACAAAGTGGGAATCCCTCAATGACGTCAAACAAGATGGCTGTTACTATAAATATCAGTAAATGACGTACATGTGCACCATCTACGGATTATTTCCGAAAATGAATAGAGCTGCGCGATCTTAAGATTGTGCAAAGCAAGCAAGAATTGTGCCATCTGCCGATCGCTTGGAAACACACACAAATACATACAACATATTATTATATAAATACACACATAGAGGCGAGAGTGGCAGAGAGAGAGAGAGAGGGAGAGAGAGGTTTTTGTATATATACCCAAAATAGATAAAAAGTCACTTCACACCACACATGCACACGCTAAAACAACATACACACACTTTCTTTTTAATTTTTGAAATTAATGATAATAAATTCTGTCGAGTTTTGTTTGTGAACTTTGCAAAATCGTTTGTTTGTGTGTGATGCCGCGTCGCGCCCATCTTGACATGGCCGCGCTTTCTGCCGCTGCGGATCGTCATATGGTTCTGCGCCATCTTAAGATTGCGCTGATCGGCAAATGACGCTTGACATAATCACTAGATCTAGATTCTAGATCTAGATCTAGGCATACATGAAGCCATGATCTGTTCTGGTTCCGAGTTCCAGTTTCTCAACTTACACTGCCTCTGGATCTACTGACTGATACTGAATCTGATCATACTGTGACGATGGTCTAGATCTAGACCTAGATATATCTAGATCTAGATCTAGATCTAGTCTACTGACTGATCACTGATACTGTAACTGTAACTGAAACTGATCATACCGTGTGATGATGTGTAGTAATCTACTGCTGGGTACTAAAATCTAGATAGATAGCAGCAGATCTTGGGCTTACCCAGATCTAGATTAGACTCTTGATAACGATTGACATCGGGTTACAATATAGATCTAGATAAATCTAGATCTAGAGATCTAGATCCAGATCTACCTTTTTTACTACATCAATAAATAATCAAATTATCAAACATAGTACACATTACTTGAACGTTTACTTTTCCCTTGATCTTTGTGAAAAACATTCGGCGACTTCCGCACTGCCCTGAATAAGGCATCCATCTTGAAATGAGACATATACACTATGCCCTTTCAACTTTCAACTTGACCTAATGACCTAGTTAGGTCACACGATTGCGTGCTGGCAATTATTTATTTTAGGCCTATGTCATTGTTGTCTTGAGTCAATAAATTGATCAAAGTAGTCTAATTTAATTCACATTTAATTTAGATTTGAACTTGATCTAAAGTTTATTATGAGGATATTACTGTTGCATTACCGCCAGACCTGTCCACGGAGCAAAATGGGGTGATTAAAATTAATTGTTGATATATATATATATATATATATAGCTCTACTTTGCCC
>NW_004797416.1:1218466-1220008 GCF_000002075.1 Aplysia californica
AGAGGAGGGAGCAAAGGAGGTGGGGTGGGGCAGAAAGTGGAAATGAAAGCAGACAACAGAACATTGCTAGAGAGCAGGAAAGGAGGTGAACGGAGACAATTTTAGAGAAGAAAATTTTTTGGTCGCTACCCGGATTCGAACCCGGGACCTTTGAATGAGAGGCCAACACCTTAACCTCTAGGCCACGAGAGCCCCCTTCCGATGTCTACTCCAAACATGAAGACATGTGATGATGAAAATTATGATAATATATTATGATGATGATGGTGATGATGATTCAGTAGGCCTCTTAGGGCCTAAGCCATATATATTTTTGTAAAACAGAATGAGAAACTTGGGAATAATATTAGCAATATGGTGTAATCAGGCGCTCGTTAAAATTATCATAAAACCCAGAAAAACGGCATTTTTTTTCGTCTGGGGAAAGGAGGGGTTCAACGCCTCGACCTCGCTCAACATCTTATATCCATCAGGGGCGAAGCGTTTACATAATCAAATATCACCCCTTCCCTGGAAACATCGTCACAGTCGAATTCACCCTTAGACATAATAATTTTAATATTATATGCTTTTCATTAATTTGAATAGGCGTTCATGAAATTGCAAATAATTTAAAGCAGCTGAGTGTGCACAACGCTCGAAAACTACTCCATTGATATCTGTCACGCTCTTTTGAGCCACTCTAAAAAGCAGTCACGAGTTGCAAGCACTGCTTATGTAAGCCAACAATAATAATTAGACTGGTAGAGTTTCTCTAAAAAAAGGTAAGCTTTATAGTTCCAGTAAGAGTGCTTTTGTGTGTGTGTGTGTGGGGGAGGAGGGAGGGGGTTCGTGTTTTTATGGCCCTATAATCAGGTCATGCGGTCATGGCATGATATGACATTAGCTTCTGGCCACGAGAATCTAGTCAAAGACAGCCAAATTTAAAACTAAAATTAATAACATAATTTTTTTTGGTAGTTGTAGTATTACCATCGTCTCTGCTTCTTTGTCTTCTTTTTTTTAGATTCACATTTTTAAAGTGAACTTTACTGTTAAAAAATCTTGAGACCATTAATTCCAGTGCAAGATTAAAAGTTATAATTCCGTTTTGCCCAAAGTGGGAATAAAATAATAATTTAATGATACGTTTTTCTTGACTATTTTTACCGGTGAGCATTATACAATGTACACTACGAATTCAGGATTTGTTTTCACTCACAACTCAATGATGTTGCCTCGAAAAAGAAATTTTGTTTAAAATTATAGCCTGTTCCAATTGTGGGAAAGCTTTTCGAGTACGTGGTCTCATTTCTTTCTGGTTCTTTGTCTCACTTTGAGTATCCTGTGAAGCATGTCAGCATTTGCCCTTTCAATCACACTTTATGTGCCATAATGTGTGGATTGGATTTCTACTGCAAAACGTTGATCAAAGGCACAAAAAGTGTAAATTTGCAGTTCCCAAGGACACTCAAGTTTTAAAAATTACAACAACAAAAAACTGTCGACGTGCATTCGAATACACAGTGATCTCTCTCTCTCTCTCTCTCTCTCTCTCTCTCT
>NW_004797416.1:1220400-1222493 GCF_000002075.1 Aplysia californica
AGAGAGAGAGAGAGAGAGAGAGAGAGAGAGAGAGAGAGAGAGAGAGAGAGAACACACACACACAAACAAACACGCACGCGCGCACGCAGGCACACATGTATATATTGTATAGATCATATAATATTAGGGGCCACTATCAAATCTCCGTTATACCGTATGCCCATTGCAGATTGCAGGTGGGATCGGGTCGGGTTGGGTCGCTCGCCCGACTCGTCGCCTAATAAGTATTGATAACAAACGTGTTTGTTTTTGAGGTGACGAGTCGGGTGATCGGTTTGTGCCACAATAGCCGCTTTGCTCCCTCAATCTGGCAAGCAAACCGACCCGACACGACCCGATCGTGCCAAAGGACACCCCGTATTAATGGAAATCTATCCACGATGTAAACGTGTCATGTCATATCCTCTCCCCCCCCCCTCCTCCCCACCCGCTTGATAATTTCCTCTGATACACCCTGTCGACTGCAAGAAGATTAGAAATAGAATTAATGTCCTTGGTCTAGCGTCTTAGCCCGTGCGTCCTCCAAAAACAGAATCCGCCCATCCAAAATTCACCAGTTTCTCGGTCAGTAATATGCAGTAGAAACAGGACCAGTTTTTACTGTAGCAGTGAGAATTCTGTTTGCATGAGTCCATCAAAACGACACGATTCCTCCCTACAAAAGAAGGCCAGGATCGGTTGGAATGCTGCATAGAGCATTTTTTCGTAGCCTGCAAAGACATGAGATGAGAAGATTATATGGAGCCATTTGTTTTTTTTTACCCTGTTTTAACCGCGGGCAGACGAAAGAGAGATATGTAGTATTCTATATAAAATGAATTTGTGAGAAAAAGATTTTTAAAATTTAGCCTCAATGATTGTTGTTGAAAAATATGATTAAGTGAAGAAAAATTGATACAAACTGCTGTGCAAAGTATGGGTAACATAGATAGACCCTTTAAAAAGAAGATACAAGATAAGTTGCACCAGTAATTTTTGACAGCACTAAATAGAATATAATTTAATTACCTTTCTTGGGGGGGGGGGGGGGGGTATGCCAATTAGTGACTATTTTCATTAGTGCACAGATTGAATGAACAAGCATTTCCCTGCGGCACCTCGAAAATTGATTGAAAATGTTGGCCAATACAAACGAAAAAATATGTTGCATTATATGTGGTATTATATTCTTGTAACAGGTAGGCTAAGTGTGTATAATACATGTATATATGTTATACAGTGCACTTATGTATGATGCCGATTAAATGTGCTCTTTCAACACTGTAAGGTTAATCAGAAGAGCGATCCTATCGTTAAAACAGAGCCAATACAACACAGGTTCGTTTCAAAGCCATTCCTGACTACGGTAAAGTCTGAAACACAGCGAAAGGAGGTTAAAAAATCACCGGGTTTCTGAAATAATTACTACACCGCTTTACGAAACTGCGGAGGGCAATGGGGGGACGCTAACCGGAAGCGGAAGCTGTGGTAATAATATAAAACAAACAAATCAAACAAGCGGCGCGCAAGGCAGGACCGGCCATGCTTGCGTTCTGGAGTTTCGTGTTTTGTGTTTATGTTGCCTTTTTGTACTAGATTCTAGATATAGATCTTGTACTTGTCTAGATGCCAACTTTTGGTGGAGCTGGAGACGACAGGTCATGAAATAGCGTGGCCTTTTGATATAAGTCTTTATCAAGCCCCCTTCTTTGTCTGCAGGGCTGTTCAGTCAGACAGACTCAGCCTGCCTTCGATTCTCGACGTCCTGCCTGAGTCTCGACACACCGGCCGAACGATCATTTAAAATGGTATGATCTTTGTTTAATTAATGCTTACTTTACTTTATATACAATATAGATCTATATGTAATGGTCAGTCAAAGCTAAATTCTAGAATTAGGGCCATTCCTTGGGAAGTGATTCTTTGTCACTAATGATTACTAGCTCACCCGCCCGAAAGTTCTCGCAAGATCTACTCCTCCCCTCTTCTCTCTCTCTCTGTCTCTTTCTGAATACTGTCTATCGGTGTGGACGATCAAATTGACCAAAACAAAGTTAAAAATGATGTTAAAACACAAAAGTAAATTAATTTGGTTGTCTATAAAGATGCTACGG
>NW_004797416.1:1222619-1225078 GCF_000002075.1 Aplysia californica
TAATGGAACGTTTGTTCACAGCACAGAATTCTACAATTTTTCTCTTTAAATCACAGTGTAGAATTCTGTGGTTTAGGGTGAACGCAAAATTTGTTGACACGCGCACCGGGTGAGAATAGCCACAAGACCCGCCTGCACTATTCTCACCCCGGGTGAGAATAGACTAGAGGTGGCCATCAGTGTTGGGCGCGATCTGTCGATTTGCACGATCCATCGATCGCGCAGTGCATTTGGTTGATCGAGGAAACGCGTGACAATCCATCGATTGTTGCTCATTTTGTTGATCAGCGGATCGCGCATCGCTTTTTGTCGATTCGTTTGGTTGCCCATTCTAGGCTTGAGATTTTACTTCTTACCCCTGAGTTTTGTTAATAATAATGTTATGTTTTGTTGTCGTCCAGAGTGTTTTAGTTTCAGTTTCACTCTCCAAAGTCAAACTCGAACTGAAACTGAATGGAAGTAACTGGAAGTCAGGGTTACAATAACGAACTAATCGAAGTGACTAGACTAGATATCGGGCTCGAGTCCGAAAAGACAAAAATTATACGAAGTGACTATTTCTTCGAATGTTCAGAGAACTTTGTGGCTGTTCTCATCCGGGGTGAGAATAGAAAAACGATCTACCTCTCACCCCGGGTGAGAATTGCCAGCGTAGGCTATTCTCACCCGGTGCGAAACAAGACCTGCTTTTCCTCATTTTGGAATACTGTCTATCGGTGTGGATGATCAAATTGATAAAAGCCAAGAAAAAATTACGTTATAGCACAAAAGTAAGCTAATTTGATCGTCTTCAAAGATGCTATGGCTATTTCACTTTTCGAATCGAGCCGAACTACGCGGGTCGCCATTTTGTTTTGCCCGGAAGTTCTCGCAAGATCTACTCCTCCCCTCTCTCTCTCTCTCTCTCTGTCTCTTTCTGAATACTGTCTATCCGGTGTGGACGATCAAATTGACCAAAACAAAGTTAAAAAATGATGTTAAAACACAAAAGTAAATTAATTTGGTTGTCTACAAAGATGCTACAATTTAACTTTTCGAATCGAGCCGAACTACGCGGGTTGCCATTTTGTTTTCGCAGTGGCTATTTTTACGGCGAGCCGTAAAGATAGCCTCCCAGGCTATTTTTTCGGCGTGCCGTAAAGATAGCCTCCCAGTGAGTCCCAGGCTATTTTTACGGCCATCCTCGAAAAGCGACCCTACTCCGCCTCTCGTGTACGCGACATGCCTCAATGTATTAGATCTAGGCCTATAGTAGGAGCCGTTCAAAATATAAACTTACACCTCAGAGGGGAAAGGGTGTCTTTAGCTTCTGTAAGAAAAGTGTAGGATTGGGTGGGGGGGTTAACCAAATATGACACTTCTGTGAGATAAAAGAAAAGGTAAAAGAAAAAGTGGATAAATGCCAGTGACAAGACCCAGATCTGCATGATGACTGCAGATCCCCGTTGTTGTTGTTTTTGTTTTGTTTTTTAGAGGAAAGGGGGGGGGGGGGGGAGTGGTTGCAAATAATTTTGAAATTATGATGAAAATTCTGTCGGTGGATATCTAATTTCTTAATGTTTCTTTGTAGCTTTGCAACTGTTTTGTTGATCTTTTAATGTCTTGATGTCTTTTATTTGTAAGGCATGTACCTATTGCATTGACAAGAGTCTCAATGTCTTCCATATTTATGCGTTTCTTTCTAGTTCATATGGTTTGATTAAATTGTATTAACTGAAATGGTTTTTTTTTTTACAAGCTGGTTAAAAAACGCCACGTATAGTAGGCCTACAGGTATGTTTAAAATAATAATGGAAGTTGAAGATCGGAAAAAGTACTAATTAAATTGGTGTGGATGAGGGTTGGAGGCAAGTGTGAGAAAAAAGGTATTTGGGTTTTGTGTTTTAAAAACGTCCCCAAAAGTGTAAGATTATATTTGAACAGCCTCATAGGTTTTCCATTTCCTCCTCTTCACCATCATCATTCTATTCTCTTCTTTATCTTCCTTCTCCCTTCCTCCACCACCACCTTTTCCTTCTTCTCCCCACCATCATCATTCACCCTCTCTTTATCATCACCACCACCATCACCTCCTCGTCATTATCATTACCATCCCCACTGCCACTGCCAGCATCATCATTTCATTCACAGACATCACTACATTATGTACCACACCCACAAGAAGAGCGGCCATTTTGGAGTTAACACTTTTCGCCTTGGGTATGCCTATATAAAATGTTCCTCCTTCCTTTGCACTGATGAGCAGATTTTTGATAGAGGTGTAAAATATTTTTTTGTTGTTCACGGTGATTAATTTATTAATTATTGTGATGCAATTTCAGGGTACAGGAACGCATATATATATATATTTTTTTCATTTAAATATCAAAATTTTGCTCAGTACGATTGACCATAGTATCTGTATCTACCATTCCATGAATTTTCATGCAATTTTGTTAGATGGTAGAAGCCTTCGGTTT
>NW_004797416.1:1225451-1228083 GCF_000002075.1 Aplysia californica
TCCCCTCTGAGGTGTAAGTTTGTGTTTTGAACGGTCCCTACTATAGGCCTAGATCTAATTCATTGAGGCATGTCGCGTACATGAGAGGCGGAGTAGGGTCGCTTTTCGAGCCGTAAAGATAGCCTCCCAGGCTATTTTTACGGCGTGCCGTAAAGATAGCCACTGCGTTTTGTTTTGACCGGAAGTTCTCGCGCTACTCCTCTCTCTCTCTCCACTGCCCACAGACAAAATTGTACGCTTTTAGTCTTTAGTAGGCCCTAGGCTACAGTTGTAATGGAACGTTTGTTCACGGCACAGAATTCTACAATTTTTCTGTTATCACAGTGTAGAATTTTGTGGTTTAGGGTGAACGCAAAATTTGTTGGCCTAGATCTAGGCTATAACGGTGAACGCGCACCGGGTGAGAATAGCCAAAAGACTCGCCTGCACTATTCTCATCCCGGGTGAGAATAGAGGTGGCCTTCAGAGAAATAGTGCCGACCTTTATTTCTCCGAACGGTTTCCGGCTTCCGATCTCGTGATTTTTTGCCTATTTATTGCGAGAGTTCGAAGCCAACTTTTATTCAGCCTCTGCCATTCCACGAGGTCTGGGAAGGAGCAAATTTTTGGGTCCAGAGTTACAGGGTGTGTGAATACTATGGAATTGTATTCGCTCAGGGTGTGCGAATACTGAAATTTTATTCGCACAGGGTGTGTGAATACTGCGAATATAGTGAAATTTTATTCGCACAGGGTGTGTGAATACTGTGTGAATACTAGATCTAGAACTAAGTGTAGACCCGGTAACCGTGAACAAAGTCACGAAGTATACAGACCCGATAGGGGAACTCTTTTGTGATTTCGGAAAGTTTCAGCGCCCAGACCCGCCCCGGTATAGTGTGTTTGGGTGTGTGTGTGAGAGAGAGAGAGAGGTGCTAGAAGTCCAGTTGGCAGGAGGGAACGAGAGAAAGATAGAGTGGGAAATAGGTGGGGAGAGAGAAAGACAGACAAACAAAGAAAAAGAGAAGGCCTCAGAAGGCGAGCGATACACAGAAGAGAGAGAGAGAGAGAAAGGCAGAGAAATAGAGAGGGTCACTGCTCGATTGAAATTATGCATTGCTTTTTTCTTCAAATTGTGATTCCTCCAACTCTGAAACAGAGGAAACGAAGTGATTATTCGGACTCGAGTCCGAATATGAAAAAATGTTATTCGGACTCTGATTCTTGTCCAGCATGACATCACTTTCGGCTTCCTGTGACTCGTGAATCCGGCTTCCTGTCCTGCCTCACTCGTGACTCGCCTCAGGCTGGGTAGAGACCGGGATCACTTCGGGCAAAAAGGCGTTTTGTGCAGGAGCTGAGTTTTAATCTTATGATGAATTTGAGGCCGGCCTGAAAAGTTAAAGCACTTCTAATAAATGTTTATTTATCAAGAGGTCTTCAGAAGCAATTAAAGATGGCTCGTTAGCATGTGTCGGGGTCGGATGGGCGGCCTGCACACGTGTGGCTGTGTGCATGTCGGGGAGGGTGGTGGGGGGCACTATCGGTCCGGGCTTTGAACGTCGCATAAGCGTCGGTCTTTTTCCCCCTGGCAACTGATCATTATTACAATAATAAGCTAGTCTTGACGTAGATCTACGTAATGAATTGTGCGCTGGTCTATGGAATCAAAAGTTGCCGTATGCTCAGCTCTACACAGCAACACAACTTTTTCTTGGTATACAATCAATATGACACAGGCTTGTGTATTTGAACGAATCGGTCTTTTTTTTTTTGGACACAGCTCATAATATGCCAGGTGGTCTGCTAATCTTCAATTTTACCTTTTTCTACAACAAAAAAAGTGGGAAACGTGGGGGGGGGGGGGGGGAGGCGTATCAATGAGGCAGCGGGCATTGGATCGGCAGATAAGGTGTGGGGGAAACTAAAAAATGGCGGAAAATTGGAAGCACTGAACGTTAGATCTGTAGAACGAAGACACTTCCTTTTTTCAGGACACGAGTCCGAATAACATTTTTTCATATTCGGACTCGAGTCCGAATAAGAATTTTTTTTATTCGGGCTAGAGTCCGAATATGAAAAGATGTTATTCAGACTCACGACAGCTGGAGGAAAAACGATAGTTCACCGAAAAGACATCCGCAGTCTTCATTTAGATCTAGATCTAGGCCAGCCTCGAAACTAGATCAATAATTTATGTCTGTCTGTCTAGATCTAGACCTCGGCCATAGATCTAGAAGAACCTAGGTCTACCCTGAGCCAAGAGGGCGCTGAAACTTTCCGAAATACTTTGTGACTTTATTCCCGGTTACCGGGTCTGTATACAATTATACACTCCCCGGAATCCCATACTAGAAATGTTATTCGCACAGGGTGTGTGAATACTATGAAATTTTATTCGCACAGGGCATTTCAAAAGAGGATGGAAATTATCTAGATCTAGATAGCATTTCCTCATTTTTCCTTTTTTATTCCTCTTTTGCGTAGGGACAAAGATCATGTGATAGATCAAGAAAACTACATCTAATTCTAATTGTGCAATGCGATACAACACCCCCCCCACCCCCCAACTCAAATTAGAATTCAAGTTGTGTATTGTGTCAATGATAATGACTCAAATCTCTCGTTTCGTTTTTTCCTTACATCCGAGAGA
>NW_004797416.1:1228962-1229688 GCF_000002075.1 Aplysia californica
CGAGTCCGAATAACATTTTTTCATATTCGGACTCGAGTCCGAATAAGAAATTTTGTTTTTCGGGCTAGAGTCCGAATATGAAAAGATGTTATTCAGACTCACGACAGCTGGAGGAAAAACGATAGTTCACCGAAAAGACATCCGCAGTCTTCATTTAGATCTAGATCTAGGCCAGCCTCGAAACTAGATCAATAATTTATGTCTGTCTGTCTAGATCTAGACCTAGGCCATATATCTAGAAGAACCTAGGTCTACCCTGAGCCAAGAGGGCGCTGAAACTTTCCGAAATACTTTGTGACTTTATTCCCGGTTACCGGGTCTGTATACAATTATACACTCCCCGGAATCCCATACTAGAAATGTTATTCGCACAGGGTGTGTGAATACTACAAAATATTATTGGCACAGGGCATTTCAAAAGAGGATGGAAATTATCTAGATCTAGATAGCATTTCCTCATTTTTCCTTTTTTATTCCTCTTTTGCGTAGGGACAAAGATCATGTGATAGATCAAGAAATCTAGATCTAATTCTAATTGTGCAATGCGATACAACACCCCCCCCACCCCCCAACTCAAATTAGAATTCAAGTTGTGTATTGTGTCAATGATAATGACTCAAATCTCTCGTTTCGTTTTTTCCTTACATCCGAGAGATGTGGCGGTCGCACTCCTTTCCGGAGTCTTGGCGTCTCGCCACTGTCATTCCAATACCCAAACCAAACAAA
>NW_004797416.1:1229901-1232170 GCF_000002075.1 Aplysia californica
GTGGAGAGAGAGGGTGGGGGGGGGGGCACAGTAGGAGTGAAAGCCTATGATCTCTCAATAGGCCCAAGTCAGGGTCTGTATGAGTAGTGTAGCCTGGGTGTAAGCCAAGGATGTGTTTGTTTCATACGACACAGGAGTGTTCAGCGGTCGACCTAGATCTAGATCTGGCCTGCTCACTTTAGTTGCAGTGTAGTCTATAGTTGTTAGGCTACCGGACCCGTAATTTCAGAATTCTCCGATGATGGCCTGATAACTGTTTCAATTGCGGCACACAAATGATCAATATTATTCATAGTTCTGCTGCTACTTTCAAAACAAGCGTTCCCCAACTCCAAAGTTCTGATAAGTCGGGCCCGTCATCAAGACCCGTGAGTAAAACTTTCAAACGTGCGTTCTCATCACGTGACATGACTTCGGCGTGCGAGTTTCGTGTGTGTCAGGGACCGTCCGTTGACGGGGTCAACTAAAGTTCATGCACACTGGTTGAAGTGGCTTACGGGGGGGTAGACACTTGGACAAGGAGTCCTTGATGTGATACTTCAGAATTTAAAAAAAATAATAAAATAAAACACACACAGCGTGGGCTCAGAGGGCCTATACATGGAATATAATATATTTATGTACACCCGTGGAAAATTTTTTATTCGGCTGGCTCGTCACCTTGGTGGTTTGTCGTTGATCCCGATTTTTTCCCCTGAGATCCAGATTTTTAGATTTCATAGAGTGGAAGATTTGGTTTAGACATGCGAGCAGAGTCTGCTTGTGAAGGCATGTAGTCGGTAGGACCCTATTGTTGCCACGTGTGTCAGCGCTTTCTCTTCAACAGAGACTACGCACTATGCAGCAGCTTGCCGATGTTCGGTACAGTTAGGTCTAGGTGAAGTTGTTGTAGAAGAGAGTGAACAATAGCGGAGCAAAAGAAAGGTACAAAGGCTTCTCGATGGAGGACATATATATATATATATATATATATATATATATATATATATATAAAACCAATCTGCAACACATTCCATAACCAAAGAAAAAAACACCGGAAAATACATTGTACTGAGAATTATAGTGCTGAAACAGGGACGAAAAGGCATAAACTGATAAAGTAGAGGGCAGTGGAACAAGCAGTGTTTCGTTGGTTTCAAAGGGGCAGGCTGTAGCTATTTCTATGTCAAGCCAAAATATTTCAGTTTATACTGAGGACAACAGCATTAAAATTTAAAAAATTAAATCGCCATCAATCCATCACGCATGTTTTGCACCAGGGGGCATAATTCATGTAAATACATTTTGACCTGATTGTCCAACTTGGTTATCTCCCTTGGTGCAGCCTGGAATTTGTCCATCGCAAAATTCGTACATAACAAAAAGATTTCTATGTCCAGCCCATTTCACCATCAACTGCAACAGCCCAACCTACAGCCCCAAACAATGTGTGCTCAAAGTGCCATGCACCATTGCTGAACTCTTATTTAGCAAGAATCCTCAGTTGTAGTTTAAAAAATGTGGACTGTGACAGTGACACGGCTCTTTAAAAAAATTGGTGTCTCGGTGGGGATAGTGATAAAATACATCTGTGAAAAAAATTAACATCCAGGAATAGCACATTGCTGTTTTGCGGACCCAGAACCCGGTTGGATGGATTGTTTTCAAAGGAATGCATTGATTAAAGTACCTGTACTACATGTATCTTATTGGAACGTGTGTTTCTCTGACGACGTTTCTCCATGCGTGTAATTTTCAGGCGTAGGCATTTTACTAATTCGGGTTTCATGTTTTTGAACCTGTCAGTGCTTTCACCCATGGACTATACCTAAACTAGTATTTTTAAAGGAAAAGGACAAAAAAGAAGAAGAAGAAGACGTGAAAAGAAATTGAAAAAGAAAGGTGCTGTGGACACAAGGAGGTGAAAGAAGAAAACAAGAATTAGACTATACCTGGACTAGTATTCTTAAAGGAAAAGGACAAAAAAGAAGAAGAAAAAGACATGAAAAGAAGAAATTGAACATTTTGGAGATTAAATTTCCATATAAATTAATTTTGACATGAAAACATTAACTGATCATCTTCCAATGGCAATGTAATGCATCCAAACGGAAGGAAAACACTGTTTCAGTGCACAATGCAGATCATAAAGGAATAACTTAATAAGTTAAACAACCAAAGGGCCTAGAAGCCACACTATCAATGCCAAATAGCGAAAAAGCTGATATTGCGCACTGAAACGGACTGCACAAATTTGGTCTGCTTCAGTGCGCAACCCTATCTGGCATGT